>NW_015387609.1:239013-241384 GCF_001527695.2 Protobothrops mucrosquamatus
GTATGTCTTTCACTCTGCTTATTACTTATTTTTTCACCAAGTTCTTTTCTCTTCAGTATAGAAGAAACTTGCTCCTAGAAAGTTACAAGGACATTGTCATGTAATCCTTAGGAACTGAATTTGATTTGAGTAAGTCTTTATCTTTACTTGAATTAAATTTGTCAAAAACCTAACTCAATCTGAGTTACCTTCATGCGTCCCTAGGTTACTATCTCCTGCCAAAAATGTTTAAAGACAAGGAAGGTAACCAAGAAAGCATTTTCTTTTTACTTTATCAAAAAAGAGAAAGTAGTTATTTCAACTTTTAGGACCTATGTAGTTGATTTACAAAGAATAGGATAAGTCTTTCTATCCAGAATGGATAACTTAGGGCTGGAAACAAACAGCTTCCAAGAAGTGTATACTGCAGATACAATACTCAAAGTAATAAATAAAGCATTAAAAAGCGTCACCTTAGCTGCACAAATCCCTTCTGTCATGTTTGTGATTAACATTAGAAAAGGACTCACAGCAGGAGTCACTGCTGATTCACATCCAGTTAACAAAAGAGCTGCCTGATCATTGTTAATTCAATTATTTGCATTAATTCATTCATCACTTTAACTTTATGCTTCTCTTACCATGCCACATCTGGAGGCATGCTGCTCAGCACAGAAGCAAAGAACGTCCACTCAGAATGAAGGGCTTCCAAAATGCCTTGTTCAACCTTGAGGAGACCCTTCCTTTTCACCACTTCTGCTCTTTTTCAGAAATTGCCAAATCCAGATGCAAATATTCTAATTCCTTAGCACTGTATGATGATTCCCTATCACATAGCAAGCTGGAGTTGGATGTTCTAAGAAGTTTATTTAATCAACAAGTTAATCGGGGACCTTGATTCCTGTGTTGCTTTCATTGCATCCATCTAGGGAATTCATTATGCAGAAAAATAGGGAAGGACAGGCCCCTGGAATACTGAAGGCGATGTTCAAGAAAATGCACCTATACCTTGTGAGCTTGAGACATAACAGCTTCTTCCTGCATGTATTAGGACAGTCTTTACTCTTCCCACTGTCTCACACATATACCTCTACACTGTCACAAGGTGATCCCTCTCAGTTTGCAAAAATGTATTGCGTTGACTCTAAGGATGCATAGCCCCTTCCAAGGCATCAAAAAGAAAAAGAAAAAGTCGCAACCCTCTGGGACTAAGGGTTGCACATATGTGCAGCATTTGCAGCGCCAGGAAATGTTGGCAGCAGAGAACAGTATTCAGACACAAGGCTGTCACTTATTAAGCTGAAGTGATGGAAACTGGCTTGTTGTTTGCTTCCCTTCAACCAGGGGCCCAAAGAAGGGAAGAGAAAAGGTGCACAGATTGTTTTTAACCAGCACTGGCCTACTACACAGCCAGGTGAAATCTCCTGCTTCCCGTAGCGTGGGAAATAGGCGGGATGAAAGAAGACTTTGGTGTGGTTTCAAGGTTAATCCTATAGGAAGGGAGAAGCTTTATGGGCTCTTCTGGGCAACAGAACGTTCTCAGAGGCACACAGCATTTTTTTTTAAAAAAAAATCCTATGAAGAAGAGGTCTATCACCAGCACACTGGATTTTCATCAACACCCCCCTCCCATTTTTAATAAGGTTTGTTCTAACATCTGTGCATTCCCATAGGATAACTTGCCTTTTCCATGGCATTAAAGTAAAAAGGCTTTCTGAAGATGTTCTTATTTGATAAGAAAACAAATTGTCCCAAGGGATTGGTTTTGAATACTTTTTTGAAGGTAACATGAATAGCTCATTGCAGGAATAGTCAGGAGAAGCTTATATTCAGTGGCCTGGTGAAGGAAGCAGAGGGCAAATATGACATATGCTCAGATGTTTATCCTTCCTCTGTTTCTATAATGTCCAGTTTTAAAGCTGGCTTTCCTCCGTGCTATAACTATGCTGCTACGGTAAATTTCTTGGGTTTTTTCACAGTTATCTGAAAAGAAAATGAAACTGCCTATGTACTTCTACCTAAAAACAGTTATACAAATGTGCTGTCAATGAAAAGATTATCTGGTTGGAATGTGAATGTAGGGTTCAAATTTAGGCCCTCTGGTTCTTGTTTTGCTTGAAGTGCCCCAGGCCTACTGAGATAAATTTGGCTTCTTTGTTCTATACCAATTATTTGTCCTCCAGGGAAGCTGCTCAAATGTCTTATAGCTTAGCCCTTATCTTTCTTAAGTCCCCTAGTGCAGGGCTTTTCAACTGGTGGTACATGTACCACCGGTGGTACTTTAGCACCTGGCAGGTGGTATGTGGCCGTCCTAGAGAAATGGTGGTGGGGGGGAGAAGAATTTGCTGAAACAGCAACAGTGCCGCACAAGCCTGAGGGAGAGACAGCTGGA
>NW_015387609.1:242714-293734 GCF_001527695.2 Protobothrops mucrosquamatus
GGTTGCAGCAGGTTTTGGTCACTT
This sequence comes from Protobothrops mucrosquamatus, assembly GCF_001527695.2. Taxonomy (NCBI): domain Eukaryota; kingdom Metazoa; phylum Chordata; class Lepidosauria; order Squamata; family Viperidae; genus Protobothrops; species Protobothrops mucrosquamatus. The sequence continues at coordinate 242,739 of NW_015387609.1, forward strand.
CACATGACCCTGGGACACTGTGACTGTCATAAATATGAATCAGTTGCCAAGCATCTGAATGTAAATCACAAGACCCTGGAGATGCTGCAACATTCCAGCTGATCGGCGCTTCTTCTGGGCTCAGCAGAAGCACCAGGATCAGTGCTGCTTTCCAGCTGATTGGTGCTTCTTCAGGGCTCAGCAGAAGCGCCAGGATCAGCGCCGAGCTCCAGCTGGAACCTGGCCCTGATCCTGGCGCTTCCGCTGAGCCCTGACAGCCCTGCAGCTCCAGCCATCTCTCGCTCAGGCTTGTGTGGTGCTGCCACCGGTTTAGCTCATTCCCCTCCTCCGCTACCATTTTTCTAGGATGGTCAAGTACCATCTGCCAGGTGCCAATGTACCACAGGTGGTACCCGTACCACTGGTTGAAAAGCCCTGCTCTAGGGCAGTTGTGTACCACCGGTTGAAAAGCCCTGGACTAGAAGACCTCCAAGGTCCTGCCAACATTGTTATTCTGTTATTCTCTTTCTTTCTCAACACTTATATCTAAATTTCATTTTATCACACTTTTATATGCCTCCTATTTACAGCTCGGTGAGCCCAGAAAAAAATAAGGGAAAAAATATCTTGCATTATCTCTTGAAGAACAACCTTAAGCAGAGAGGACTTTAGTAAAAAGCTTCAGAAGGGGATAAGCTTTCATGAAGCAAATAACATATTTTGACCTTTTTGTGGCAGCCAAACATTATTTAGTCAAGTTTTTTTCTCAGTGTGGGATTGAAAAGATAAAAGAAATTCCAAAAAGTGGCTGTGACACTCAGGAAATTGTAGTATCTAGCTGTTTCCTGGTCAAAAAGCAAAGGCAGTGTACTGGGGGACAAGATGGGGTCTTACTCAATTCCTTTTGAATCTAACCAGTCCCTGGCATTTGTATGCTATCAGGAAAATGACAGTTAGGAGACCCTTCCAAGAAGTTTTCTGGGAAACCAGATATAATTATTCCAGAAGACTCCTCCTTAATAAGTATGACAAATTTCATAGTAACAAATATTTGTGGCAGTTTCTACTCTCTGGAACTGTTCTTTAACTCTCTTTTTTGCAATGTTTTCCTCACATATTGAGATATCCCTGATCAGTAGCATTTATTGTCGTATTTCTATTAGTAGTACATAACTCAGTCTATCTACAGCACCATAAGTCACTGCTAAATTAGGTTATCTTGAAAGTTTAACAACTGGCATGTTCAGCCCTTGTATTTTCTCACTATTGATCCTGACTAAGGATTAGTAATGAATAGATTATTTTAACTGACAGTATTTTTCCTGTGGAGTGGTTGGCTTTAATTATTCATTTCTCTTGCTTTTCTCATTACTTTCTCTTTTAATAGTGAAATAATATATTTACTATAAAGGTGAAAAGTGGAACCAGGAAGAAGAATAATTCAGGTTTCTCCATCCATATAAACTGGCCATGGATTAGTTGAGAAAGGCTGTTGTATGAACAATTTGTGAGGATGCTATTTATTTAACCTGCACAAGGACAGCCTAACTTATGTAGTAGCAGGATCATCAGTTTAAGAAGTAGCCTTTCTCAAGTTGTGTTAGTTAGAGTAGCATTTTCAATATATTCCTGCTTGTCAAGCATTATTTTGTGTATGTGTGTATGTGTGCGTTGTATGTGTGTATGTATTTTGTGTATGTGTGCATTGTGTGTGACTAGGACAAATCTTGATTTTTACTAAGAAATGAAGAATGCCAAATTTAATAGAATTTGGTCTAGGAATTTTCATACAATGCTCCTGATTTTATTTAGGAAGCAGCCTTTCTCAAGTTGTGTTAGTTAGATTACCATCTTTCAACATGTTCCTGTTTATCAAGCATTATTTTGCTAGTGTGTATGTGGTGTGTGTGTCCGTGTGTGTGTCCGTGTGTGTGTGTGTGTGTGTGTGTGTGTGTGTGTGTGTGAGAGAGAGAGAGAGAGAGAGAGAGAGAGAGAGAGAGAGAGAAAGACCACAAATAATGAACATTGCAGTCCAACTAGATCCCATAGTGAAGGATACTGCTGGCATTTTACAGGATAGCGGATTGATGGGATTTTGTGTAAACAAAAGAGATGATATCCAGGAATAATGACATTCCTTCCAGAATACAATAGAGCCAGCTCTAAAGGATTAAATGTAGGGAGAAATTCCAAATTATTAAATGTAGGGAGAAATTCCAAATTATTTTTCATAACATACAATATTTCCTACAAAATATTTTCATATAACTTCTGGAAAAAGGTAAGAAACAGTTACGGGAAATAATGAAGTGACCAAACAATGAAAGAAGAGTCTATGCAGACTTTCAGTCATCCAGGTTATGGTTGTCTCAAAGGTGCTTTTTCACTGGTCTTTCTTTGTTTTTTCTTTGAAGATATTTCGCTTCTCACCCAAAAAACTTTATCAGTTCGGGAAGGATGGTGGGGAGGATGGAAGGATTAGTTCTGGGGTGTGTGTGTGTGTGTGTGTGTGTGTGTGTGTGTGTGTAGAATGGAAGGATCATATTTCTTTGAGTCATCTGGTTGTTAGCACTCTCTCTGAGAGCTGTTGAGGCCACTTGGGGATTTATCCATGCCCTCAAGGTCACCTAAATCAGAGTGCAAATGGATGGGGAATCTTCTTGGAACTGCTGAAAGGACTGTGTGATAGACAGGAGGGAGGTGGTGTCTTATCCTTCCCCTCTGTTGAGAGAGGGATGCTCAGTTTTAATACAGAGGGCCTCTTTTAATACCTCTTTCAATCCAATGGTCCTCTCTATCCAGAATGTGGACTTTGCTGTCTTCAAAAGAATGATCTTTGTCTTTCAAATGCAGATGCACCATTGAATCTTGTCCTGATGGGCTTGTTCTCCTATGTTGCACCATGCATTTGTGAAGTGGTTGTTTTGTTTCACCAATGTACAGATCTGCAGATGTCTCACTGCCTTGTATTGCATATAACACAGTGCTCAGTTTGTGTTAGGGTGTTCTATCCTTGAGGTGGACAAGCTTTTGCCTTAGTATATTCTTGGGCTTGAAGTGTGCATGTATGTCGTGTTGGTTGAAAATCTTCCTGAGCTTTTAAGATATCCCTGCAACGTAAGGAATAGCAACATTGCTTTGTTTGTTATTCTCTTCTTTGTCTGTTATGGAGGAGCTCCTGCTGGGTTCTTTTGGGGGGGGGGATTTGATAAAGGCCCAATTGGGATAGCCACAAGTTCTGAGGAGTTCCTTGACATGTTTTAGTTCTTTCTCTTTTCCAACTTTGCTAGTAAGAAAATGTTCAGCCCAGTGGTGTAGGGTTCTGATCACTCCCATTTTGTGCTCCAGTGGGTGGTAAGAATCAAAATGGAAATGCTAATACCTCTGTGTGGAGGTATTCTGTAAACTTCAGTGTTAAGCGAAACAAAAGATTCTCTATCAAGTTCTCTTCACTTAACCTCAGAGATGCCTCAGTTGGAGCAAGGGGTCATTTTGATTTCAGGGCAAGCCAGTCAACAGCTAAATCCATGAACCTGAGACATAGTCTTTCATCTCTACTCAAATATACCTATAAACGTTTTTCTTCTCAATTCAGATCCTTATCAATGTACTTCACAGTGATAATAAGAATAACAATCTTTCTATTTCAGATGACTGACACAAACCTTATACTGGGAACTTGTATGAACTTTCAAATATACATTTTTTTTCTAGCTTCATTTATAAATAAATTTATTAAAACTGTCGGGGAGGAAATGCTTAAAATCCTGAAAGTTTCCCAGAAAAAAAAGGAAGAAAAACACCAGAAGAGTATAGATGAGTCACTGCAAAAATTCTAAGAAATTAAAATCTTGCATTAACATGTCATGAAAGGATACCTAATCTTTTATAGGAAATGAGCAAAGAGATTGGCTGGCAGAAGAAAAATACATCCAGGATGCCTTCATTTCTTTCTTTCTTTCTTTCTTTTTTGAGAATAATAGAAGAATCCAAAGGAAATGGGAATGGAAAGATCAAAGAAAAACAGGATAAAGACAAAAAAAAAGAGTGAGAGAACAGCATTTATCTATATTTTCATCCATTCATCGCTGCATCCTTGGACAATTTCATCAGCATATTCTTGACATAATTCACTTCAAGCATCTTATTTCACACAAGGAAATAAAACTTTTAAAGAGAATAAATATGACTGAGAAAATGAGCAGTGAGAAATTAGAAAACCTGCCAATAACATGAGCCAAATGATGTCTGCTGGGTTGACCAAGTAAAATAAACAAGACATTTGAGTCAGTTCCCCTTATTAAAAGAGGCTATATTAAAATTTCAATGTTAGTGAGTTTTCCATTGAGTAAAATTAACCCCTTGGCAGTTAACTTTGTCATAACATACATGGAGGTGTTGATTAAAAAATATCAAATCCTTTATTTTCACTCCCTTCAGCCAATATGCATCTGATGCAACAGATTTTCTCCTCTGTTGTGGTTTTCTTGATTTCTGTGCTAAATTTCACATTACTCTCCAGCCTTACAACTGAGGTAGTATGACAAGTAAAGGAAGAAATATGAACTACAAGTTGAAGTTTATCCCTTCAGTTTGTTTTTTTTAAAAATAAATGTTTTTTTCTCAGTGATTCAGTGTAGAGGTACCAACCTAGCACATATAGGTATTATCCTTAAGAAATTGAGCCATAAAGTGTAAGATTGGAAGTTTAGAGTTATTTATCTGAGAGTTCCATTAGAAATTATGTTATTTCCACTTAAATCTGTAATCATTTACACATATTTGGAAGCAACTCCATCTTGAAAACTTATTTTAGAACATACAGTAGGTTTGTGCTATACATGTCTTTGAAATAGAAATATCTTCTATAGCAGGGGTCCCCAACCTGTGGGCTGCAGCTGATTACCAGGCCATGGCCTGCTGGCCACTGGGCCATGGGACAGGCTAGTCAGTGTGCACACACATGTGCATGCACTCACCTCCACTCATGCTAGCACCGTCACTATGCAAATGGGGTGTCGTGTAGTGAAAACGGGGTGCCGCAGGGTAAAAATGCAGTGGCACTAGTTCCCGCACAGCAAAAACGGGGCGGTGCTAACGAGTGTCACATGGGCACAGCACTGCCTCATTTGCGTTGCATTTGCTCGCAGCCCTGTTTGTGTGTGCGTGCAAGTGCATGTGTAAAATGCTTCCACCTCCCTTTCTCTTCGGTCCACCAACTGAGAAAGTTGGAGACCTCTGTTTTATAGTACATCAATAATCTCAACCCCAACCTAGTTAAGGATTCTTCATAATAATGACTGTAATATCTTTGTTTTCAGATGAACACTTCTGGCCAGCTGTGAAGAAGCAGCTGTGCTATTTTTTTCTTATCACACACATACACAATTTCAGAGATTAAATGATAGCAGTCCCTTGGTAATCCAGAAAATCCTTTGAATTGCAAAAATCAAAATGGTCAATAATGGCACTAAAAGACAGAATTTCTTTATTTCTTTGCTGCTATCTGGTGGCCATATGCAGATTGGAGGCCTTGATTTAGTAGCTCTACTTTAAATTGGATGCCAGTGAATACTCACCTTTAGTAGGCATGAATATTATACTTCTCCAAAAACATTTTATCTTTCTGAATGTATAAACAGAACATTGTACTTATATAATAATTTTAACATCCTGAGTGACTAGGAAAGATAGTCTTATAATTATTTACATAGAACAGGGGTGTAAAACTGATGGTCTGCAGGCCAAATGTGTCACGCGCAGGCCACGCCCAACCCAGCTCCACAAAGGCAAAATCGTCACGATACGTCATGTGATGCAATCGAGTGGGACACCCGTGATATTGTATAAAATAGTTCATGGATTGTTGGTCACTTACCATTCAACTGTTACTTTATGTCTATATGTCTATCTGTCTGTCTATCTATTTTGGACAAGAGTTGGCAACTTTCTCAGGTACTGGAAATAACTTCTCCCTCCCTCCCTCCCTCTCTCTCTCTCCCTTCCTTCCTTCCTTCCTTCCTTCCTTCCTTCCTTCCTTCCTTCCTTCCTTCCTCCCTCCCTCCCTCCCTCCCTCCCTGGAAATATCAAACAAGAAAAGTACTATTTCTAATGAGTTAATGATCCTAATTTCATCTATTTAAGAAATTAAACAACTCTTTTTTAAACAAAACGTTTGAAGTTGTACATATATCATCTACATCATGGAATCACAGAGTTGGAAAGGATCTCAAAATCCAACCTCCTATTTAATATAGGAGTTGCTAAAGCATTTCAGATAGTGGGCTATCCGATTTCTGTTTGAAGACTTACAGTGAATGGGACATACTTCATGAATAGGGAATGGGAACATTCCATTGGTTGGCAATTCATCAGGATTATTTTTTTTTTACCATAAGCAAATTCCAATATCTTCTTGGAATCTATTTCCTATCATTTTAACCCACTGATTTAGATCCACACTCCACCGATAGAAATGAATTGGATTCATTACTGGATAACCGAGGAAATCTCAAGTCAAGAGTTCTTAACCTCCTTGTTTCTTATGAGTATCTAACCACCGGCATAAATGTTTAAGTCAGATCTGTATTGTCCCTATCCGTTCTTGTACTTTAATCAGTCTGGGGTGTGGTTGAACTATTTTAAGATTATTCATTCCTTCCTTTTGATAATAGTTTTTAAATATTTTACCTATTAGAGATAGAGTTAGAAGAAGAAATAGTAAAGGGGCCAATGATAGCGTGGGCACGAAATGTGGGGCGAAATATAAATTTAGAGGAATGGGAAAGATTATGGAACAGAAATTGCAAATCGACGCTATCAACTGCATATAGAGAGAATCAATATAAAATGATTTACAGATGGCATTTAACACCGGCGAGATTGGCCAAAATGTATAAAAACATAGACCCGAAGTGTTGGAAATGTAAAATTAAAGAAGGAACATTTTATCACATGCCCCAAAGTAAAAAATTATTGGGAACGGATAAGAGATTGGATACAGGAGATAACTGAGATACAAATGGATTTCAAACCAGAAATATTTCTTTTGGGCATAATAAATTTAAAGATGGAAAAACAGCTCCAACACATCATTATACACATATTGACTGCAGCTCGTATAGCATATGTGCAATGTTGGAAGAGTGAAAATATTCCCACAAATGATATGATTATGTATAAAATTTTGGAATGCGCAGAAATGAACAAACTTACGTTAGAATTAAAAGACAAGGAGACGTCAGGGCGGGGCGGATGCTGGCTTGTGGCTGGGGGCGGGATGATGGGGCGTGGCACCTCTATTTACAGCACTGGGAGCAAGCCACTCCCAGTGCTGACTTTGTTTCAGACCGAATAAACTTCCACTGACTGTCACACTGCCCGAATGGCAGTTTCCAGTTTCGTGTGATGCCATTCGGGCTACAAGGGGCCCCCGCGGTCTTCATGCAGCTGATCAACCAGGTACTGCATGAACATTTGTACCGCGGGGTGCTGGTGTACCTTGACGATATCCTGATATACACCGACACCCTGGAATCACACGTCCATCTGGTACGGCGGGTGTTACGGAAACTCCTTGACGTGCACCTATACGTGAAGATCTCGAAGTGTGAATTCCACCAGTCCAGGTTGGACTATCTGGGATACCACATTTCAGGGGACGGTGTGGAAATGGACCCCCACAAGGTACAAGCCGTGCTGGAAGGGCAAGCCCCCAGAACGCGGCGCCAGTTGCAGAGCTTCTTGGGGTTTGCTAGCTTCTACCGGCAGTTCATACCGTCCTTTGCTGCCGTAGCCCATCCGTTAACAGAGCTGCTACGGACGAAACATTTGGCCGGTAAGCCCAGGCCGGGTCAGCCGCTAGTATGGACCTTGCCCTGCCAAAAGGCCTTTGAAGGCCTTAAAGCCTTGTTCGCCAAGGGACCCGTGCTACTCCACCCGCAGCCCGATGCCCCCTTCATCGTACAGGCAGACGCCAGTGACGTGGCCGTTGGCGCAGTACTGCTCCAACGGAACGAACAGGGGGTCCTCCAACCGTGTGCTTATACGTCTCGCAAGTTTACCACGACGGAGAGGGGGTGGGCCATATGGGAGAAGGAAGCCTTCACTGTCAGATGGGCACTGGCAACATGGAGACACTTACTGGAGGGGGCTGCCGTGCCGTTTGAGGTGTGGACCGACCATAAAAACCTCGAGGCGTTACAAACACCCCGACGCCTGTCGCCCAAACATGTCAGGTGGGCGCAATACTTTACACGGTTCCGGTTCACCCTCAAGTACGTACCCGGTGGGAAGACTTTCCTTGCGGACGCTTTGTCACGTATGCCCCAGGTGGGGGACTGGGTTTATCTAGCCACCAAATATCTCAAACTCCGGGTGCCCTGTAAGAAACTGGGTCCTAAATACGTCGGACCGTTCCAAATTGTCCAGGTACTCAACCTGGTGACTGTCCGCCTGAGATTACCCCCTTTCCTGGGCAAAGTGCATCCCGTGTTTCACGGGAGTCTCTTAAAATTGGCAGCCGGACCCCCACAACCAGCACCAGGACCAGTCACCGGGTCGCAGTACGAGGTGCAGGAGGTCCTGGATTCCAGGGTCCGCCGGGGAAGGGTGCAATACCTACTCCGGTGGAAAGGGTACCCCCTCACCGAGGCATCCTGGGTGGGGGAGCAGGACGTACATGCCCCTCGGTTAGTCCGGGCCTTTCTTCATAAACACCCGGACAAGCCAGGGGCATTGACATGTGGCGCTAAATGTGTATCTATTTCTCTTCCAGGAGGAACCATGGTAGAGGGGGCCGCATGTCACGCCCCACCGGGCGTGCCATCCACGAGCGGGGTGTGGGAGCCCGCCCGGGGAGGCCAGCCGCAGCCGCCGAACCGTCCGGGGAAGCCAGCCGCCCAGCTGCAACGCCACGACCGCCCGCCGCAGCCCAGCACCTACCCAGACGCCCCCGGCCAGCGGGTCTCGCCACCGGGGAAGCAGCGGCGACCCTTTCCCCCTCCTGCCTGCTCTCCGCCGTCGCGTCTGGGGTGGAGCGTCCCGAATCGGAGAGGACGGCCATGGGAGGCCCGCCAGAAGCGCCGCACGGCGGGGTGGAGCCGANCTAAGGGCACTTTCATTAGGGCGGGGCGGATGCTGGCTTGTGGCTGGGGGCGGGATGATGGGGCGTGGCACCTCTATTTACAGCACTGGGAGCAAGCCACTCCCAGTGCTGACTTTGTTTCAGACCGAATAAACTTCCACTGAATGCACACCGTACCTGCGTTTTGGGTTTTACTCAGTCGTCAACGGACGGTGTGACAATTTTATGAAATTTGGAATAAATGTTATAATTCTCTGTTGGAGCCCCCACCCTCTGGAACGAACTACCCCCAGAGATCCGGGTGATTCCGGATCTCCTCTCCTTCCGCCGCGCCCTCAAGACATGGCTATTTCAGCTGGCAGGACTGGCCTAAGGGGTATTTTAAATTTGGTTTTTAAATTTTTTTTAAAAAAAGGAAGAAAAGGCCCATATTAATATTTCTTTTTAACTACATTTTAAATTTTGTATATTGTATTGATTGTTTTGTTTTTAAATTGGCTGTAAGCCGCCCTGAGTCCACCAGGAGAAGGGCGGGGTATAAATGTAATAAATAAATAAATAAATAAATAAATAAATAAATAAATAAATAATTGGCTAGAACAGAGAAAGAAAAAGACATAACTATTGATTATTATTATTATTAAATTAAATTTAATGTATATAAAATTTGATGTATATAAAATGTAAATAAGATGTAAAGAATATTTAAAATGTAAAGCACTGTTCTGTTAGAAGAAAAGATTTATGTTTATGTAGTTTTTGGTGTATGGTGTATGGTGAAAAATAAAAAAAAATTGAAAAAAAAGAAAAGAAATGAATTGGATTACTCTCACATAAATATCTTGAAAATAAGCCATTGATATACAAACCCTCCACAAATTGGTCTAATCTCTTTTAAATCTATCTAAGTCAGAAAGGTACCTATTGTTCAATTTCCTGTTGGTTAAATGGATAACATTAATTAGACCCTGGAGGAACTAAACATAAGGATGTAATTGTTACTTGTTCTGGTCACACATTATTTCAATATCTAGTTTTGGAGCTATCATCCCCTTCTCAGTCAGGACAGAATCCTTTACTTCCAATGATAATTATGGTGGCAATGATTATTCGAGTTAAGATGTTGCTCACAAGAAAGAATGAGGGTTAGAAAGCAGGTTCTAGTATGATGAACAAAATCATAGGACAGAGAGCAGCCAATCTGCATTTTGGGGAGAAAGCTACTTAAAACCCACAGAGCAAACTGTCAAGTGATTACAGCAGATGAATCTGATAAGTATGTAGTAAATCTTTGTAGCATGGTATCAGTTTGCACTTTTAAGAAGAGCCTCCCTTGACAACATTGAGGTGGGTCCTATCTCTTCTTTCATGGTGATACTCTGAATTTTTCATGTTATCGGCATGAGAACACTGTCATATTAAAATTGTGTTGCCCTCTCTTTCTACATGGTGGATTTTTACCCACAGCCAATAATAGGGGGTTGGTTTTTTTTGCAAGTTTATCCATACCCCTGCCTTCATTTTGTTATTTGATCCCTTCTGCTAGTCCTCAGGAGATTTAAATAATCAGTACAATTTTCAAGGCAGATTTGAGTTTGTCCTTAAGCATTGCAGGTATAATCCTTGAGAATTTGCCCAAGTGTGTGTTTCTTTCAACCCCAACTCTAGCCCTCACAGAGGCCACACCTCAAAGAGAAGTGAAATGCTGTACCCAGATAGATGACAAAAACACAACATATTGGTACTATTGTTTTGTCTCTAAAAGCTATCTATCTTCATAATGAAGTTCTTCTGAATAAATCTTGAAATGAAGACTACCTTCAGAAAGGAACATAAATATCCACTAGGAGATGGATGTGAATGATACCTTTGTTTACATAATTTATCTAAAGGCATGTGTATGGAGGTACAAATGCAAAAAAAAACATAATTTCAGAATCATGACATGCATTTCTAGGACTTTCTAGATATGTTTATCAATTCTGATATGTATCTACACTATAGTGCAATATCATATTTAAAAATCTGGATTAGAATTTGGGAGGTACAAAATCAAATTCACTTTCATCCAGAAAAGCTGGATTTTGGGGGGGGGGGGGTCATTCACTAACAACTAACCTACCCCACAGATTTATTATATTAATAATCTAGGTGTGCTATTTTGAACTCCTAAAATATGTGTGTACAGTATGTATGTATGTAGGTATATGTGCATATACACTTGTATCATTTATCGCAGTCAAGCTATTCTCCAAAGCACCTGAAGGTAGGACAAGAAGCAATGGATGGAACTAATCAAGGAGAGAAGCAACCTAGAACTAAGGAGAAATTTCATGACAGTCAGAACAATTAATCAGTGGAACAACCTGTCTCCAGAAGCTGTGAATGCTCCAACACTGGAAGTTTTTAAGAAGAGACTGGACAGCCATTTGTCTGAAATGGTATAGGGTTTCCTGCCTGAGCAGGGGGTTGGACTAGATAACTCCAAGGTCCCTTCCAACTTTATTATTATTATATTATAAAAAGACTCTGATAAATGTATATGCATGCATATATACATACATACACACAGAGAGAAAGAGACACAATATTTCATTCTGTTAAGTGACAACATGCCACAAGCATTTTGGCATGGCTTGAGATCTATCTTTGATATTTTAAATCATGGGTGGGAAAACAGTAGCCTTTGTATAGGTATTAAAATGTATCCTGACATTATTTTTTTCCCCTATACATGAATTTTTTCATATCTCCAGGGATCAGACTGAGCAACTAAGCACTTGAAAACTGTCAAGGTATTACCTCTATGAACTTATATTTTCCATTCCATTCAGTCTTCCCAGTGAGATAGAAGACTTCCAGATGATGTAGACTACTACCTTTACCATCTTCACTGCTGGCCATCCCTACAGTATATGTCTGGTAAACATATAACAAAATTCATATACCTCTACATACTCCTGAACCACAATTTTCATCATTGCCAGTAAGCCTGCTTAGTGAGAAAGGATGCTGGGAGCTCTAACTCAACAACATCTGGATGATTCTCCAATGTACTGCTCATGTTTTAAAAGAATCAGAACAGCCCCTTGACTACTTGGTTAGAAACTGATCAAAGAAAGAAGCAACCTGGAATTAAGGAGAAACTTCCGAACAGTGAGGACAATCAACCAGTGGAACAGCTTGCTTCCAGAAATAGTGGGTGCTCCATCACTGGAGGTTTTTAGAAGAGGCCACTAGACAGTCACTTGTATGAGACAGTATAGGTCAGTGATGGCGAACCTTTTAGAGACCGAGTGCCCAAACTGCAACCCAAAACCCACTTATGCATTGTCGAGTGCCGGGTGGGTGTGGCCCATTGGGTGGGCGTGGCTGTGGTGGTAACGGCAGACTGGGTGGGACTAAAAAGTTCAATCAATCAATTCCAACTTTGCAAGATCTTTTTTTTCCCTGCGAGAAGCTGAAATTGACTGATTGATTGAACCCTTTTTTTGTACATTGCGATGGAGGCCTAAAGCGAAAAGGTTTTATAAAACCCAGCTGAAGGCCTAGGACTGGGGCGACAGCATGCGTGCCCACAGAGAGGGCTCTGAGTGCCGCCTCTGGCACCCGTGCCATAGGTTCGCCACCACTGGTATAGGTTCTCCTGCTTGAGCGGGGGGCTGGAATAGAAGACCTCCAGCTCTATTCTATTCTATTCTATTCTATTCTATTCTATTCTATTCTATTCTATTCAATTCTATTCTACTTAGGACTAAGATATAAAGCTTCTCTTAACTAAATCTAAGATACTGCTGAACATTTGTGCCATTGCTACACAATATACAAAACCCTAAGAATAACAAACACATAGTCTTCTTGGCAAATCATTTTTCTCCGGCCACTCACCAAGGAATAGTTTGGCCTTTGATTTTGTTTTCCATGCGAAAAATTCCATATTTATCTTATTGAATTTTATTCTGTTGAGAAACATGCATAGCTCATTTCTATATTCAATATATGCCTTTAAACGTGTTTACTATAAAGTCAATTTTTTTCTATGACTCTACCATCCAAGTTATTAATATAAGTCAAGAGTACTCCAACTGAATTTTCAAATTTTACTAGATAGAGAAATGTGGAAGCAAGGGGATTAATGGATCGTTATATATAATTTCTCCAGAAAAAGAAGAAATTTTTCTCCAAGATTCAAAAAGGGAGGACAGAGAGAATAACATTGTGTTCTTCTCTTTTCCCAGTGAAGTTTATTTAGTTATTTATTGCTGGTGGCAACAACAGTAAAAGTCTGTTGACAAACCAGCTATCATTTAGAGGAAATTGTGCAGAGCAGGGATGGAGTAAGAAAACCATTACCCTCCTTTTCATTATATAACATTCTGATTTTTTTTTCCTTTCAAGAAAATGAACCCACCTCATAGGATTTCATAATCTGAAAATTGTCAAGTTGCAATCCTATTACATATGTCCCTGCATGAAGATTATTTTTTTTCTTGTTTAATCTATGCTCAACAGATGTTCATATCAGTAAAGGGTTTCAAAAAAGAAAGGAGGAAAAGTTAAAAAAAATGTTTATGCAGCATTGCAGTGTGCAAGGGTGCAAATTATTAATAAAATCACATTAAGGGTTTGGTTGTCTGCAGCATATAGGGTTGTCTAATGCACTTTTGTCCATGCAATGCCTTTTAAAATCAGAATATGTACACAACCTAGCCCAACTATTTTAGTGTTTATTAATTTATATATCGCTTGTATTATTTTTACAAATATGTTTAAATGCAACTTTCCAAAGTGCTCTGCCTGTTTTTATGCCACGTTTATGACTACATACTGCTTTTTTCTTTTTCTAGTTAAAAAGGAGAGATGGCACCAGACTCCATTCATTGCTGTTGCCCAAGATAATGATGTAGTCTATCCCTGCATTCTGATGTAAAAGAAATTTTCTGTCAATTTCTCTTACATCTCTAGCGCATCATCATATCAAGATTTTCTCCTGTATGTTTCAGGGGTGGAGAAAAAAAAATTCCTGAAAATCTGTAGGAAACTGCACATGCAGCATTTTCTGTATAAGATTTGGGGATAGAAATCCTTAATTCTGTCTTCCTTTTCAAAACTTTCCAAAACCAGAGAGCATGTTGGAGGTTTCTTCAGTCATCATCACAAAACAAAGAGAAATCTGTTCTATATTGGTACCTGCTACTTGTCCCTGGAGAAGCTCATATCATGAGCTTTAAGAACAAAAGAATTAAAAATAAGAATTTTCTCTTTTCAAAAATGTCCTTAAGGTTACCCAGGGCACAGGTAGCAGCTGCAGGCCATTACCAAGATAACACAGAAGTTGAGACAGTCAAATAAATAATTACATGGGGCACCATGATAAAAAAAAAACTCCGTTTATTATCTGTAAGAAATGCTGTGCATACATAGGCTCATTCATAAAGTTATGCCTGGAATGGCAGTGCTGGATACAACTAGACACAACTCAGCAGACTCTCCCCTCTCCTTTCCAGCTAGGCTGTATGTATCTTGCATTTGCGGCTGACAATGGCTCCATGGTGGGTTAATTGATCCCATTATTGCTGATAATTTACTTCCTGTTTACCTACAGAGATTCCCACAAAGCCTACTCCAGACATGTACAGCTGTCACGATATCCTACAAACTAGTCAATGGAAACTGCTTTTCATCACTCTTATCCCATCTGCCTGCCCTGTATAAATTGTATCTACTTTCTGCATTTGTTAGTACAACGTAATGTCTTGGGAATATTGACAGTATGGAACACAATAGGGGCATTTGGAAAGTAAGGATGTTGTCACACATTACAGCTAGGTAATTATCATAACAGTGACTGCAATCTTAATTTTGGCCAAAGTAATAATAATAATAATAATAATAATAATAATAATAATAATAATAATAATAATAATAATAATAATAATAATAATAATAATAATAATAATAATAATAAATCATCGAGGCTGCAGTTCCAGGGAAAGGACACAATTTGTGATAGATTTTCTCCCCCCCCCCCCAATTCCCTTTTCTGAGGGAAAAATGAAAAGGAGAGGCAGAATTGCTCTAAAATTAAGACCCATTTCCCCTTATTACCAGCAGGGGTCATGCATGTGACAGAATCAATTCAGGTAATAAGGGACACATCCTATCATGCCTTCAAAGAGAACGGTTTGGTCAAGGGAAGGTCTCTTTCCCGCACGATCTCCTCTCCTCCGGGCTCCCTGGGGTCCCAGCTTTGCCAAAGCACAGAGAGTTCAAAGCATCATCACCCTGCATGGATGCCGACCACAAGGGCTGGGGAAGAAGAAAGGGAAGAGGAGGATTTGTTGCCCTCCCTCCCTCCCTCCCCCTTTGGCTGCTGTCAGTCTCCAAGTGTGTGGGCATTTGACAGTGCCAATTCACAAGGTGTGGGAGCTGGACACCCGGAGCCCTGCTTTTGCCCACCCCAGCACCATGTCCTCTCAGTTCAAGCGTCTGCTTGTCACATTTCCTTTCCTTGGTGTGCCCTTTATGACTTCAAAGGCTTGCTTTTAGTTCAGAGAGGTCATAGGGCAAAGGTCAATGGGCAGAGTTTGACCTCTCCCTCACCCCCCAAAGAGGAAAAGAGGAGAGAGAGAGAGAGAAAGAGACTTTTAAAGGTTAATCTTTCTCCCCCCCCCTCTTCATTGTTTCCGAAAGTTTTATGGAAGGAAACAATGGGCTCCTTATATGCTCGCTCTCTTCCACAAGGGGGTCCCCTACATGGAGAGCTTAAATAGAACACCCACATGCGCACCCAATATTCCACCTGAAGGAGAAACTAAACTAAAGAAAATCATGCTGGAATGTAACAAATATGTTGATGTCTTTTAAAGAGCCAGTTGTTTCGTTTCATATTTTAAACACAAACATACACACAGATATGCAACCGTCTCTGTGTGTGTGTGTGTGTGTATAAAAACACTCATTCGCCCTAGGGTATTGAGGAATAAGTTAACATTTCACAAAGCTCTCCACAGCTGGTGATTATATCCTTTGCAATGTGTACAAAGACATTCAGAAAAGGAGCAGAGAAAGTAAACAGTATCACTTCTGGAGAAGATTTGGGGGTGGGGGGGAGGAGGAGGAGGAGGAGAAGCAGATGAAATTTAATCTGGCATGCAGCCCAGCCACCAACTTAAAACAATACAGAGAAGGGAAGCCAAAGAGGAAAGAAAAACAGAGGGGAAAGTGTGGAAAGACCGAAGGGTGGAGGGAGAGGGAGAGCCCTCCACAAAAGTTTCAAGAATCTTTGGGGGCCACTAAAGAGCAGATTAGATTGCAAGACTAGGCTTCAGGGGGGCTACATTCCTGTCTCATTATATAATGTGTGTATGAGCATTCTTAATTGAATTGGCAGAGCCCCCAGCTGTTTACCTCTCTGGAAAAAATGAGAGGAAGGCATTGGGCCTTGGAAAAGGCAGACACAAAGTCGGGGCCTTGGCATCCAGAGAAACAAAGGTTGAACCTAGCCCTGACTTGCTCTCTTGTTTAACCATTAGTTTCAAAATTGCTTTGCCCTGAAGTACCTTCATGCAATCTCTGCCTTTTGACTGCAAGCCTTTCTCACCTATAATGTCTGTGCAAGACATCTCTGGGGAGAGGTGTTGACTCTTGACATGCGGTAGCTGTTGCTGATGGATTAAATCAAACAATCCTACCATTAATACTTGGGCTAAGATAGACATGATTTGCATGTTTCATCAGCAATACAGAAGCAGAACAACAACAACAACAATGCTACTATGCATGTAGAAATATGTGCTACTGCAGGTTACCATTTCTGAAATACATTCTTACCTTCATGAACCCAGTTATCGTCATCACTCACCATAAAGATATATAAATTATATATTTTTATTAGCCAAGCAGGAAAAACATCACTCAATGCATAATTATAGCCAGAAATCACGTAACTTCACTTATTCCTAAATAGACACCTTCCACATATAACATGCATTGACAAAGACTATGGTTTCTCTGCATGTAAGAAATAATTATTTATCCTACTGTAAAAAAAAACCCAATAGAATAAGTTGACCAAGTGGTGATATTAAGAAGAACCTTGGTTCAATTGCTTAAGGCCCCACATAGAGAGAAGATCACAGACAAAATTTGATATTGGTCAGTATGTGAAACATTAAATAGGTCGATACTTTTCATCGAAAACGGCGATATCAGTCAAACACAGTACAATAAATTGAAGATTTATTTCTTGCCATAATTTCTTTTTCCACACAGACTTCTATTTATTTGCTAGTAACTTCAACTGAAATTAAAATGGAGGAGAAAATGACACAGGAAAGGTAGTGAGGAGAAAGAGGATGGGTCTCAGATGAATGTAGTGAGGAAGACAAAGGAGGAAATGAGCTAGCAGAATAGGGAATCCAACAAAAAAGAGTTTTTCAAATACATTTCTAGCAAGAGCGTAATGGCTAATGGCTTACTTCAAATAAAGAGATCTTAACAAATGACTCAGACAAAGCAGAGTAATTCAACTCCTGTTTTGCCTTTTGGATCCAAAGGAAATGGTGATTTGAATAGCGTAGACTGGGCTCAAACACAACAGTGGGAGGGTGCAGATTAGTAAAGATGTGAAAAAGGATTTTCTAGGTAATTTGAATGCTTTCAAGTCCCCACACCATGATGAAAGGCACCCTAAAATACTAAAGAAACTGGCTAAAGAACTGTTGGGTTCTGTCAATTATCTGGAGAACTGGAAAGGTACCAGAGAAGGATTGGAGAGGAGTAATTAGTCCCATTGTTCATGAAAGGAAACAAGAGGATTCTGGTAATTACTGACTAGTTAGCTTAACAGCAACTGGAAACTTGTTAGAGCAAGCAACAAAGCAAGCCAGTCAATATGGCTTTGTCAAATAGGTCACAAGAGATAAACCTCTTCTTTATCAAGAGAACTACTTTATTGGACAAGAGGAATATTTGATGTCTCCTTTTGTTTTGTTTTTAATTGATTTTTTTCTCAACCTTAATTTCAGTTTCTAAAGCCCTAGCTAAATATAATACCTTTGTCTTTAAGAATGTTTCCCATATCATCCTCCTTACTATTTCAGTTAAAATCCAACTTTCTAAAACCCATACTTTTGGTTAGTTTTAACTGAGCTTTTTATTTTTTTAAAAAAAGTCAGGAACTCTAAAAATGTATGGTGATTTGTACTCACAGTTCCTACCACTTTACTATCTTTATCCCAGCTGTAGCAGATGTAATGTTCATCATGTAAGACAAGTTATCTTATATGTAGTAAAATTAAGTCTTCTAATGGATGTCTGGGTATTTGAAAATCTTCCATCACAACCACTTCGTGTTTTTTGAAGTTTCAGTTATCTGCCTTAATAAATCTTCATCTACCTTTCTGACTTATATGGTAGTCTGTTACTTTACCCTTTTATCTTAATCTAGGTACTTACAACACTCAATGTTATCATCAGTCCAGTGGACCTCTGCATAGGTAAATTCATTCCTCATACACAATGCTATACCTCCTCCACACTAATGTTGCCTATATCTCTTAACAAGAGATATCCATCATCCATGTTCCACCATGTATCTGTAATCCTTATTACATCATATTTATCTTTGTACCTCATGATTTCCAGCTCATATTGCTTGTTACCAATACTTTGCAAATTAAAAAGATATGGATCAGATTCCCTAAATTCAGCCTTCCTTTTCTTTTATGGCTGTATTTCCTTTGTTTCTTTGTTAAAATAGTAATTTCGAAATACATTTCACTTTGCTGCTGTATTTAACCTGTTTCTTACCAGTTTATTGCAGCAGTCTTATGATTTCCACTACCTTCCACTACCTTGTATTTTAGTTCAAAGTCCACCTGATCAGGTTAGCCAGCCAGCATTGTCCAAATTTGTATTTTGCTTCCTTAATGGGATGAATTCCATCATAGGAAAGCAGCTCATTCTCCCTTGGTTTAGAGATTTAAACTGTTGTTGTTTCTATCAGACTGTATTTGTAAGCTTTGGATCATTTTCTCAACAAATAAATGAATAAGTATGTTTTTCACTCATTTGTTTAACTGGATTCTCTTTATCTAATTTTAGAACACATGGATAGCATGTCATGTTTTAGGTCATATTTACAGTATGCAGAAATTCAAAAGAGCACACAAACCTTTAAGCATCACTGTATCCATATTAGAAAGAATTATATAAGATTTCTATATTATTATTCTCCTGATTTTTCTAAAAAATTGTTAGGAAGCCAACAATTCTACATAATATTGTGACACAAGAACGGGTTGTTATACTTGTAGATAAAATCTAAATATTTATTCTCATCTCTACTAGGTCAGTTAATTTTAAATCACTGTTCAAAAAACCACTATCCCAGTGATATAGACTGGACATCTCACTGGCTGGCTATTGCTTACCTTACAAATAATTCTTGTTCTTCAAAATTCTTCCAGGTCACAGTGACCATGATCTTAGTAACATAGCAAATGGAAAAGGAGGAGGGAGAGATGTCATATACATTGTTATCCATCCTTGTTAAAAAGAAGGCAAGATACTTTTTTAAAGAAAATAATGACAATAGTAATAGTAGTAGTAATAGATTTGTGGATGACTTACAATAATTTTCTAATAGGAAAATGGTCAAGAATATTCTTTAAATAGATTTTTAAATGTATGTGAATTAAGGGGCCCAGCACATCTCTAAGAATAGTATTCATAAAAAAGTCCTGATTCGTGTCTTCTTACCTCTTGCAGAGGGAGAACTCTAAGCAGACTCTCTTAATATCTACCCATTTATAATTAATTAATCTTGTTGTGCAAACTGTGCCATTTGTTTATGCAGATATTTTGTATTCTGTAGTTTACAGTACCAAGAGAGGTAGCACCAACAGCAGCAAACAACAGCAAAAACAGAATTATAAACCACAACGATTTTCCCATTGCAGAAGCAGCCCATGACCACCATCCACATCAAAAGCTTGTCAGAACAATATGAGTTTTGCATTTCCTTAGGAAATGCAAGCAGAGTAAGCCTCCCAGGGCACCAGAGGCAAAGAGTTCCACAATATAGGAAAGACATTAAGATGGCATACCTCCAGGCTCCTATTCTTTGTTAGTAGCCCTTCCCAGGAAGAATACATAGAACAGGCATGGTTTGAGCCTGTTGAGCATGGTTGAGATCATAAGAGATGTGATCTTATAAGTATATGGGTGTTCAGCTCCTATTGTAGTACAGCATGCCTCCAACTTACAAACTAGTTTCTCATTAAGCCTCTACAATCCAAAAGGAGAAAGTGATTAGTCTATTGAACTGATCCAATTTGGTGCAGTGGTTAAGGTGCTGGACTAGAAACTGACAAAGTATGCATTGTAGTTCTCTCTTAGGCAGAGAAACTGGTTGGATGGATGACTTCTAACCAGACATTCTCTGGCTGCACAGGATTGTTGTTGTGAGAAAAATAGGAGGCGGAGGCATTATGGACACTGCCTCGAGTCGTACAAAAAAAAAAGGTGGGAAATAAATGTCATCAATACTTTTTTTTATTGATAACTGTTATTATATTCAGCTTAATTGCTTAAGGCTCATATAACTTCAACAGTATGAAACCCTATCAGTTTAGCTTGAGGCATCAACTCCAATACCTTCTTGGACCCAGTTATCCTTGTCCTTGATATTTCTAGGCTTAATTACTGCCCTACAAAGAATTTGGGGTGAAAGTACAGGTTACACATTATATAAATAAATAATTGTCCACATTGAGAAGCTACTGAGCATATGCAGGTTTGCAAGACAGTCAATTTTCTCCAAACAGAGAACAGCCTCCTATGGTCCAGGTCCCAGGACAGCCATACAAAACAGCCTTCCTCACCAAGACCCCAGGGACAGAACTTAATATTTGAGCCAATTTTGTCTTCCAGTAAGAATCCAACCCCTGATTTGTCTAATAGTCTGAAGCCATCAGATGGCTCAGAGCAATGAGGGAAAGCACTGTGTTCCCTTCAGGAAAGCCAGATCTATTTTTAAATGCTTAATGAGAAATAGAAGAAACTTGGGTTAGCCAAAAGAATGAAAATAGATGGGCCTTTTTCTCCCCACAGTCTCCAGCTGCTTAGCTGAAAAATGCATGGTTTGGGTTTGCCTGCAGGTGATTGTTTTGTATCAACTCAGAAAATTTTGTTGTTATAACCTAAACCAAAGGGGAGACATCTAGACAGATGTCTCCATAGTTTCCCCACTGCAATGCTTGTTTTTCTAAGCAAGGAAGAATCTGGTCAGTGATAGGATAGTGCTCACCATTTCGGTAGCCACCATACAGGACTTGATTAAAATACAAAGGCCACACAAGGAACAAAGCAGCTAATAATAGCACGAACACAACAATCACTCCAAGACAAGGCATTTTTATGGTTATTAGTCTGGCCAGGATTAAGCTAGGGTGATATACAACTGCATTCTGATAAATTAGGAGGCAGGAATCACTTAATTTAGCCATTGCCGTCCATCTGTAGCCTACTGAGAAGATGCTCAAAGGCTTCAGTGATTGCAGGGATTTCGTTGCATCCAACTGATCTTTCTGGATGATTGTCAAAAAGATGGCAATCAACTCAAAAGTAAATCCAGAAATGGAATAAAAGAAGCAGGTTAGTCTGGCTGCTGTATCACACTGGTTCTAAAATGCCTATAAAGAGATTTGCTTTGGTCATTGGCCAGATAGAAGGAAATTAAGAAAAGGTATTTAGAACTTTTTATTTTATTTCACACTACCACACAGTGTAGTGTAGATCATAGCAGTATAATGCAGGTACAATAAAGCATTACACTACCGCACAGTATAATGTTTCATTTTATCGGTGTTATACTGTAAAGATCTTTCTCATTTTATGAGCTCAAAGTTGGAAGAAATCATTGTCCTCAGATGCATGCGAGTGTATGAAAACAACCGAGATTGTATTGTACATTTCCATAATATGCTGCCTCCTGAGCTTCACATATATTATCAAAGTTTTCCATGTTTTTTAGGATGTTTCTATATTACCTCCCTAACAACTGCATTTCAAAGACTCAGAGAATCCTGCAGGTTTTGCTGTAGCTATAGAAATTTTTATGTCCGACATCTATTGCCTTATTTTGTTTCTGAAGAAAGCTGTGAAAACCCAAAAAAGAGTAATTTCTACCTTGTTTCCAGAATTATATTATTTATTAATTTCTTACATCCTGCTCTTTCTGAGATGCCCACAAGATCATAGGAGCCATGGTGGTGCAGTGGTTAGAATGAAGTATTGCAGGCTGATTCTACCCACTACCAAGAGTTCAATCCTGACCAGCTCAAAGTTGAGTCAGCCTTCCGTCCTTCCAAGGTTGGTAAAATGAAGGCCCAGATTGTTGGGGGCAATGTGCTGACTCTGTATACCATTTAGAGAGTGTTGTAAAGCACTATGGAGTGGTATATAAGTCTAAGTGTTATTGCTATCATTGAATCAGTCCATCTGATCCTTAGAGTAGATAGCATTCTTTCAAGATTAACCCATGAGGGCAATAGTTTAAGTTTGTTACTTTCCTTTTTCTCATTCTGAGCTACTATGGAAACCCAGCTTAGTCTGAATGGAAATTGAATTGTCATCATCCCAATGTATGAATAGCCATGTTTCAAGATGGCAACATCTACGCCATTCTGCTGTAATCTGGCTCAGAATGACCATCACCAAAGATCAGCCATATCTGGTTTTGGAGAGAAGTAAGATAGGAAAACAATGTGCAGATTTATTTTAATTACTGGGTAGCTGCCACATGTCCAATAACGGAGAAACATCTGCATAAAAAGTTACTGTTTCTAGATGCTTGCTAAGAACGTAGCGTCTTGTCTTTCTTCTTCAATTAAAACTTCTTCGGATAATATTGCTGTACAATGTCAAGTTGAAGAAAACCAGTTCCTGAGGGAAAAATAAATAAAAAAGAGGCCCCACACCTTCTAAGATTACTAAAACCATTTACTCACAAAATAATATTGTTGTGTCCAGTTCTTAAACCTTTCCTGAAAGATTGTGGGAAAGGTGTGTGCCTATTTTGTGGACAAGCCAGCATCTTGTGTACAATTCTCTCTCTCTCTCTCTCTCTCTCTCTCTCTCTCTCTCTCTCTCTCTCTCTCTCTCTCTGTGTGTGTGTGTGTGTGTGTGTGTGTGTGTGTGTTTGTATGTGTGTGTATGTGTGTGTGAGAGAGAGATGGGGAGGGAGAGAAGAGGGAAAAGAGAGAGGGGGACAGAGAGAAAGAAAGAGAGAGGGGGAGAGGGGAGAGAGAGAGAGAGAGAAAGAAAGAGAGAGAGAGAGAGAGAGAGAGAGAGAGAGAGAGAGAGAGAGAGAGAGAGAGAGAGAGAGAGAGAGAAAGAGAGAGGGGGGGGGAGACAGAGAGAGAGAGAGAGATTTGATACTGAATCTTAAAGTACTGCATATTCAGAACGTCAGTGGTTAATTCCTCCAAAAATAATAAAAAACATAACTTGAAGAGAAAAGAAAGGAAAGTTTACTTCTGGAAAACAGTGCTAGTGTTATGTGTTCTGCAAAGATGTTTACCACACACTCTGATCACATAACTGATCGATCTGTTGTAGCACGTACCATATGCTGGAGATACAGCAGATGCATAATTGGCCTGATATCATGTCATAAAAATGTGTAAATGCAAACAGATGTTTTGAAACAAATTAGCCAAAATGAGGTTTCATTCATATCAAGTGAAATGCATAATTTAGTTACAGTAGGAACTGGCACAGGCTTGCCTTGCTTCTTTCTGAACTATCTATAACTTTCTGGGTCTGCTCCATAGGCCACAGGATTCAATAACATGAATCACATTTGTTTTAGTGGGCCTTGGAGCAGATAGGAGGAGACCAAATTTCCATTGTGAAGGATGCAAGTGCTTCAGCATGGCTGGTTTGACTTGCCAGTTGGAATTCATTGTATAGGTCCATTGTCATTGTTTTTGGAGACGAGCCAAACCATAATTGTGACCTCAGAATAAATTCAACAATTTGGAAGAAATGTTTCAGGGTATTCACCTTTGCCTGCGCACCTATAAATCAGTTGATAATAACTTATAAACTGTGATCCTTGCTTCCTACATGAAAGAGATTTTCATATGTAAAATCTAAATTGTTCTTTAATGGTGATAGAAATCCTCCATTGACTATGGCACATGCCATATGGTGCATGGAATAATCTTCATTCCACATCACATCAATTCGAGTCAGCCCAAATAGCATTCTGTACCAAAATTCCCTAATAGTGGTTTTAAAAAAAATCATAGACAATTTGCTGAAGATACCTGCACATCTGTAGGATGCATATTTATTAATGTAAGAGCTAACAACATGTCAAAAGTTCAAAAATACTTTTAACTGTTTCACAGAGAAGCAGTCTAGACTTGATTCTTGCCCATCAGAAAAGTAAAGTTTTCCACTACTTCGAGACTTGCATCTCTGCAACTAAAGCTGCCTTCAGCGGTAGAACAAAGGGTTTGCCTAATCCCTTCCGTAGCCCTGCTTCATTTCAATCTAACTCAGTGGCAGAACTGGGCAACTGTACACTAGGCCTGAACTATCCACCTGTTCTTTAAATCAATGGTTTTCTTTCTGCTGTTACATACCATTATATGGGGGAAAAGTAATCTTGCTTTACTGCAGACATGTAAAGTCAAAATAATTTGTTATTTGAGAAGGAAGAGGAGGAGAAAATTGTTATGATGACCATCATCATCCATGCAGTAATGCTGACAAACTCTACTTACCGAAGAAATTAGATGGGGATGAACTGTTGCAAGTACAACAAACAGTTGAAAAAGAAGAAAGGGCATTGGAACAATATCTGAAGGACAGTGAAGAAGATACACTGAAGTTAGTATATCATGAAGGTTTACCAAACATAGGAAAGACCAAACTGGCCATCCAGAAAGACCAAATGAAGAATAGAAAAGAGATAGGGCAAGGCAAAGTACTGCATGGCCAACACTTAAAAAAAAAAATAGCAGACAAAGTAAATAACAACAAGGCCTGGCAATGGCTAAGAGTAGGAAAGGTGAAAAAAGAGACAGAAATATAATTCTATGTGGTCCACCGAGGAACACATAGCCATGGTGTTGGTTAGTGTCTTGAAAACCCTCTCCTACCTTTTAAACTTATATGTAATTTGAATTTTAATTATTCTACTCCTGTTTTAACTGCCTCCTATTATAATATTTATATATAGCTTTTATGCTTTTATGTCTTGTACATTGCCCAGAGATGCTCTGTGAGGGAGATGGGTAGTTTCTAAAAGTAACAAACAAATATTCTAGCTGCACAAGACCAAGCCATAGGAACAGAATTCATACAAAGCCAGGCCTGAGAAGACAGCAACCAACAGCAAATACCGCCTCTGCAAAGAAGCTGAAGAAACAGTAGACCACTTAGTCAGCTGTTGCATGAAGATCACACAGACAACAAACAATAGCATGACAAAGTAGCAACAATGGTGCATTGGAATATCTGCAAAAATACTATTTGTCTGCAAACAAGAACTGGTGGGACCACAAAATAGAAAATGCAATAGAAAATGAAAAAAACTATGGTGCTCTGAAACTTTCGAATTGAAACAGACAGGCATAATACCCCAGACTTAACAATTGTCAATAAGGAAGACAAAAAAAAAAAAAGTCCAGATAATGGATGTTGCAGTAGCTGGTGAATACAAAATAGAAAAGAAAGAACTGGAGAAAATCACAAAATACAAAGACCTGCAAATAGAAGTAGAACAACTACAACAAAAGAAAGGAGAGATAGTACCAATAGTAATAGGCACTTTGTGTGCAATCCCAAAACATTTTGAACGCTATTTAAACACCATCAGCATCAACAAAATCACCATTGGTCAATTGCAAAAGGCAGCTTTACTTGGATCAATTTACATCCTGCTATGATACCTTTAATACCATCAATCAACAACATCCACCTATCCCAGGTCCTTGGGAAGGACTTAATAGGTGGACAAAAATGCCAAATCCAGTCTAAACATCTGATAGACTATTATGATAACCATAATAATCTTGGCATGGTCTGATGGTCAACATAAGAATGGAAAATCTATTAGCTATAACCTTGAGTAAAGCTTGATGTCCAGTTTTACAAACTGGGTGAATTAATTTTCTGAAATAGTAATAGACACCAAGCTTCCCCTACCTGGATCCAGTACTAACAGTACCTCTGAATTCATGGTATCACTACATTTCACAGTAACCTGTTTCAGAAAATTAATTCACCAGCTTGTAAAGCTGGACATGAAGCCCCTTTTCTCCTCAATGTTCTTTGCTGACTCAGAATGTAAGATAAGATTCAAAAGACCAAGTGTTCAAAGTCGGCTGCCAAATTTGTCAAATTCCTTACTCTGACTGGAAATCCTATTAACTGCTTTTAAAGGACCAGAACGCCGAATATAGCTTCTATATGAACTGCAACATTCTTTACTGTTTTCCCCAAACATGGGCTAATTCTGTGAATTCTATGATCAGATCCCCATTTAACTAAAAGGGTGTGCATGGATATCTTCTGTGTTTAGAAGAACTGAGTTACATTTCTTTAAAATGTTGCTGCCTGCCATGTTTAAAAACCTACTCTGATTCTTCAGTAGTTGTGAGGGGAGCAGGAATTGAGCTTCTCAATAAATGCAATATGACTGATTTGGAGAATTACAATTGTTAGAGATCAATAGAGTAAGGCACCTATGGTCCTACCATTGTGTCTGTATGTAGAAATCCCATTAGCAAGAAGATAATTTTAGGGAGAAAACAAATGTGAATGAAAATCAGAACATGTTTTTTCTTCTTCTTTATCTGGACCCAAAGGAAGTTATTTCATGCACACTTTTACATAATTTATCTGGTAAATAATTTAGTTTCCCTTCCATAAAACTTTTAATGTATCTTCTGTTAGTTATTCAATCTTACCAACACCATATGTTCCTATAATTTCTCCTTTTATCCAGAGCTATATGAATTATAGCCTACTATCTCCTCTTCTGAGATTTGGAGCATTTTTTTTCAGTGCACACAGGGTCTTTGTTGGTCTTTCACCAAAACATGTGTTGAAGTCATTCCTTTGTCACTTTGTGATGTTGGGCACACATGGATCCCATCTCTGTCCAGCCATGGCTTTACTCCATGAACTCAGTGACTTATCACATTCACTATGTCCTAAATATTCTACAACTGCCAAAAATAGTACAGGGTAGCAGAAGAACAACGGGAAAGAAAGAATGCTGCAGCTGTCTAGTGTTCCATAGTGGATTTCAAGGTATTGTAACTATATAACAGCCTGCTCTTCAATCCTGAGGGACATCAGGAACATATGGGCACTTTCCAACAGTGTAGATGATTGCTGAACCAGCCATTTTCACTCTTTTCTAATCTGCTTCATACTGAAGTTTCTTTCTCTCTCCTTTTCACATTGTGGTTCTCTTTCCCTTGGATGTGCAGTTCCATTTCTTTTTGCCCATGTTTTCAACAGGTTGCTGAATGCTTAGTTGAAGCATTCAATTAAGGAAGAAGTAGCTTACATATTGTCTGTTTGAAGGAAATGATATATCTAAATGACTCAATGTTATCCCAACAGACATTAACTGCAGTGTCATAGTGGGCACAGTGTGAAAAATATTTAAATGGATATGATGAAAATTATATGAAAAGAGTTTGTTGGGCCGGAGTGGATACCTTCAAGTCATTGTTGAAGTCCTGGTACTTGTTGGACTAGTCTTTGCAGTTTCTTAGCAGTTTTTTGGAAGTGCTTTGCCACTGCTGTCTTGCTAGGACTGAAAGACAATGACCATCCCAAAACTACCTGGTTGGCTTTATGCCTAAGGTGGGACTAGAACTCACCATCTCCTGGTTTCTAGGCCAGTGTCTTAAATATTACACCAAAATGGCTCTCTTATTAAAATGTCATATATATATTTATTTTATTTTTTTACAGAATTTAATTAATTCCACAGCAACTAAAATTACACATTGCAATTCAACATCATAAAAATCTGTATAATAATAAAAGTACAGTTACAGATTAAGTTTAGGGTATATTCATTCGGTATAGATTTTTTTCCTATGGGTGCCCCCAATATTTTATGCTTTCATGGTACTGTATCAATAAACTGCTGGTAAGATTTCTAGCTAACCAATATGTTTCTATAACATGGATAAGTTTGGAGAGCTTTTTTCAGTTTGGTTTTGTTTCCTAGCAGCAGATACTTACTGTAAATATAAGAGGGTAAAAAACAGTAGAGCACAGTACATTTCTACTGGAGGTGACTAACAGTTACAAAAAGTTAGCTTATTGTAACATAATACAAACAAAGAACATGGAACTTCACTTTTGCCTGGTGTTAATAATCTGCTACTAGGAGGTAAAGCTTATTTAAGCAGATGCTTATGTTTAGTTATGCCTGCAGTAAATTATAAGGGCCCATAGCAAATATTGAAGTCAACAGAGGGAAAAGAATTTGCTAGCTAGAATTTGTAATGTACTTTCCATGAGTTGCATTATGGCACTATTTTGCTTATTGGATTTAAATCCTGTTCAACAATCTAAGCTCACCATACTTTGCCAAATCAGAATTCACAGCCTTTTATCTAGATCCAGATTTCCTGGATCCCAGTAAGAGGTTTAAGATCTATCATTCTGGTTCAAATCCCTTTTTATACAAAAGGAACAAAATCATAAAATTGGATTCAAAACTGAACTTCTCTTAAATATTGGAAGAAAACTAGACACTGTCCAAGCTCTTAATCCAGCCAAGAAACCTACAGCCACCAAATACTTTAGCCTTTTCACAGAAATGAAATCATTATATTACACAAAATAACATAACATTTACTCTTCTTACTGGGAAGATGAGTAGCCACATGGAATCATTCCTTCATTAATTGATAATATTGAAATGGTGCATTATTTAGAAATCCAAAAAGCCATTATAACAGTGCTAGTATAGGTGCTTCAGAGACATTAATACATATTATAAGTTATACATTATTAAACATTAAGCAAGTTATACTTTATTTTAAATAATTTATATAAGTGCTTAATGAACAATAATATCAATACTACTAATTAACTAAGTTGGCAATTCTATAGCTATTCTAACATTTACTTAATGGAATTTGGCACTTTACTTCATTTCCAATAATGCTCTGGATAGCCTAGTAAGATGAATGCCCCGAATAAGAATAGAAGGATGAATCTGGCATGGGAGAGATGGATACAAAATTAACTAATTGCGCATCATCATAAATGTTCAGGCCCAAATTACTGCATGTCTCACACAATCCAGCATAGTCAAACTGGACAGCCATCTCTATGGAACTGTGCTTTTGTTGAATAACTCCTTCTCTACAGCCAAAAGAGATCAAGCTGAAGAATCTCTCTCACAGTATCATTTCTCCAGCATTACATTCAGTTGAAAACAGGGAGAAAAACAGGACTCAAATGTGTTAGGATTATAAATACACAAGTGTTTGCCTGGCCTCTTTCTTAATGACTATCATCTGGGTGCAAGGATTATAAGAGGAGAAACAAATTCTTAATGTGCACTGGGCAAAAAAAGAGAAAAAGCCCTAAAGCAAGCATACCAGCAGAACAATTAGATGGTTAATCATAATTCTGTCTAGGGGACTCTTTCTCCATTTTTTTCCACTTCAAAGAAACAATGATTTATAAACAATGTTGACTTCTCTCAAGAAATGACTCACTTTTTAGCCCACACTATGTACACTGCTTCATATTTCAGGGCTGTGACACTCAATATTGGAATATAGAACGATTACATACAGTGGTGGGATTCAAATATGTGAACAACTGGTTCTCTGTGTGGATACCGCTTCCAGAAGTCCATTCTGGGCCTGGGCAACAAAAAATTAGCTACCGGTTCTGTCGAAGTGATGCGAACTGGCTAAATCCCATCACTGATGACATACCTTGGATTTCTTGAGAGCTTTTCATTAGTACTTTGGATTCTGAACTGTTTCCATAACTATAATGGATATTTACCTGTAGAAGCACTTTAATGCAGAAAGCAAGCCTTGCCATTAACTGTGTTGTTCACTATGCTGACTCCATTATTCATAGGTAATCGGCACTGGTTATGATGGTTACTGTATTCTTTACCTTTGCTGTGGTTTATATTACCTCCTTTCTTGGGATTAAAAAAATAAATTCTTCTTCTGTCACACAAAAAAAGCAAAATGGATCCCTCTCTCTTTCCATGGACAAAAGCTTGATGTCAGTGCAATTTTTCTTCTGCCCTGATGATGAGGCATATTAAAATTCAGTAGGCTAGCTAAGACAGTACAATGCATAGCCCATGCTACCATTTAGCCTAATATTAAGACTGGTACTGGAAAGACAAAGCAAAGGAGATGCTGGCTTTTATTTAGGACTCTTTTCCTACCTTTGAGCCATCTCAGCCCATCATTGGATAAACTATTAATCAGAATAGAGCTGGAAGGGATCTTGGAGGTCTTCTAGTCCAGCCCCCTGCTCAAGCAGGAGATTCTATACCATTTCAGATAAGTGACTCTCCAGTCTTTTCTTAAAAACCTCCAGTGATGAAGCACCCACAACTTCTGGTGTTCCGCTGGTCAATTGTCATTGAACTAACTAAGTTGAAGTTTAAACTAGCTTGAAGCTAAGCATAGTTAGGAGAATCATGCATTAATCTGTAAGAACCCAAATACCAAAAGTGGTACAAAGAATGGCTTGGTTCCATTAATCTTAATGGGGGTGAGTCTCCAGCAAAAGAATTCTTCCTCAGTAGCAAAAACTTAACAAAAACTCAATGCTCATTTGGTCACACTCTCTTATTACTTTACGCATGATACATGTGTAATGCAGCCATATCTACAAAATTTCAACTTCTACTTTATCCCTTAAAATGTATATTTTAAAAATGGCAAAGACCTAGAATTCTTTCTTTGAGCACCTTGTCTTCCAATTCAAATTCAGGAAGTTCCATTTTGATTATTTGGAGTGAGATGCGGCTGTTCCTTCTCTCACCTCTGGTCCAATACTTATCCCCTTTTAAAAGCAAAAATAACATTGCAGAATTTAGTTTCCTGTCAATGAAGGAACATTGGAGAAGTTTATTGTTACAGTTTGCAGAGCTTCGTTTAATTAAGATGAAAATATAACTGATAAAATAGACAAACAAGTATTCCTGTGCAGATTCCTACAGAACAATTTACAGCATAAAATCTATTATAGGCAGTCCTTGACTTACAACCAGTGGTAGGATTCAAATATGTGAACAACCGATTCACTGTGTGGATGCCACTTCCGGGAGCCTGTTCTGGACCTGGGCAACAAAAAATTAGCTACCGGTTCTGTCGAACTGGTGCGAACTGGCTGAATCCCACCATGTTTACAACCAGTCACTTAGCAAACATTTGAAGTTACGATGAAGCATGAAGAAAGGACTTGCCACCCAGTTTAGAAGTTCCAATGTCACACACACACACACACACACACCGAAGTCACTTTATCACATTTGTGCACTTGGCAATCAGCTGCATTTATGGCTGCTTGCAGTAACCCCCAGTCATTTGACTCAAATTACAGCATTTTTGCTGGAAACTGGCATTTACTTCTGGTTTCTGGCAAAAATTGCCCCATAGCGAACAATAGGTTCGCTTAACGACCACAGCATCCGCTTACCAACTGCGGTATTTGCTTTACAACTGCCACATTCACTTATTGACTATCACAAAAAAAAAGGTTGTAAACTCAGGTCCAATCACATAATGATCTACTTTAGGGGTGTCACAACTTATGGCCATAAATGTGGAGCTCAATTATGCTCATAAATCGAGAATTATCCATGCAATAAAAACTAAAACTACATTTGAGAAAAGGATTAATCTCACTCCCTTGTGAGAGAATTTCACATCTCTGGGCCACCATATATACCAGGGGTCTTCATACTTGGCCCTTTTATGACTTGTGGACTTGTGGCACATTGGCTGAGGAATTCTGGGAGTTGAAGGGCCAAGTTTGAAGACCCCTGATATATACCATGCATCTAGCCTATCTTAAGAGTTGGGATGCATAACAGACTTTATTTAGGTGACATTTGTCAAAACCAAAGCAGGACTATTCACTTTAAATCAAGAACAAAATCCTAATTTTATCCTAGCAGCCTTGTCTTCCCAATTTCTATCCTGCTTCTTGTAAATCTCTTGCCCATAGAGATATCCCCATAGCATGTATGTATTTCCCTTCATCCTCTTCTCAGCAGTGTTTACCTCCCTTTTGGTGAAAACTCTAAGTTGGAAGAGGACTTATTCACTCTACAGGACTTCCTTTCATTTCACAAACTCTTTTGAGGCATTCCCTTTATGACCAAATCTGGGCTGAACTCCCAGATTAAGTTTTAAATTCTGCTTCAATATATTTCATACATCAGTTGCTGTAAATTAGTCTCTGACAAGGCCACCCTCTTGTATTTTGGCACATTCATTCATAAACTACATAATATATCCATTCCTTGTGCAGTTGTCAAATATACAATTAAACTCTAGAATCCTTGCATGACAGATTGACTAGCTAGTTCAAATCAATACATGATATTAATCCACCCCTACATGGAAACTACTCTTTGATATCATTGGAATCTGATAGACTAATGGGATAACATACTAATGTATGTTAAATACGTAGTTAACAGAATGTCGTGTGGTGTCCAAGCGAAGGGAATCTGGTACTCTCCAGATGTTTCAGCTGCAATTCCCACCATCATTTTCTATTGCTCATCTGGGCCATACTTCATGAAATTTTACCCCCAAACTTCTGAACCACACTAGGTCTTTATACCTTTGCCGATTGAAATCTCTTGGCAGCCTACTTTCAGATAAAGCCAATAACAAATACATCAGAAACTTTGCAGATACACTAATAACATTTACATTCATCTAATGGTCAACATATGTTATCATAAAGGTAAAGGAGTCCCTGCAGATTTTATTCTGCCAGTTGTTGCCAACTATAAGGGATAGTGCTCATTTCCATTTCAGCCTCCACTAGGTTGGCAGGAGTTAGAGTGAGGACAGGAGCTCAACCTGTCATGCGACACTCAGATCACGAACCTGGGCTTCAACTTTCCATCTGACAAGCCCAGTGTCTTATCCACTGAGCCACTGCTCACTACCATAAATGCAAGCTATACATATACTGGTCAACATATACTATCATATATGGAGAAAATTCATATTAAAGCAGGATTGTTGCCATTCATATATGATTGTCTTTATTTGAACATTCTGACTTTTCTCCTTTTAATATATCTTTTTAAAAATGTTGCTATAAATGTCTATACTCTTTCCCCTACATAACCCTGAAGTAGAAAACAAGAGAATTAAATTAAAACTATCCAGTGAATGACTCTTAAAAAATCTCTTTAACATTATTATTGAAATCTATTCTGGTAATAAATAGCACACCATCTGTTGAAGATCTTATAGCATCCTTGCCACAGAAACGCCATAAAAGTAAACCTGTGATGTGCAGTTTCATTCACTTCAATACATGTAACAAAAACTCAACAGATGCTTATGTTACATAAACAATTTGTAATTTGAAGCAGGCAAGAATAATTGTAAGTATACACTGTCACCTACTTATCCACTGTAGTTCCCTAAATATATATTCAGTAGAACAATAGACATACACTTGCCTTCTTAGAAGCTATTCTTACCTAGAGAACATGGTAAAGGGGCTAAAATTTGCTGCGATATCCCCTATAACTCTGAAAAAAAGTGAGAATGCTCAATCTTCTATATATTGCTTTATTATGTATACCAGTGTTTCTCGGACATGACAACTTTAAGATGGTTGGATTGCAACTCTGGGAGTTGAAATCCACTCATCTTAAAGTTAGTACATCTGAGAAACACTGATTTAGATGCTACCATTAGTGCCTTCTCCAGAAAGCCATTCTCACTCAACCTTGCCACAGAGTAAAAATTCAGGTCCCATACTTTTTACCCTGGAGGAAGTATATCAATTGTGGGGGATTTTGATTGGATGAGAAAAAAAAAACTAACCACTTCTTGCTTTTGCCCAAATCAGCATAGTGTACCATTTCATTTTTTTTTTAATGCTACATCTAAAACTTTAACTCACTCTTTTTGCAGCTCCTTGCTTCTGCAGACTTGCCTTTTTAGAACGAACAGTATAATTTGCTAGTACTAATGTTCCATTGTTAGAAGATTCATGGGCAAATCATCTGAATTATTTACAAGACATCTTATAGTTTTTCTAATCAAGGAAGTAGCTGCTTTGATGTCTTTCCCCACCTGACATGTTTCACTCCTCAGACTCTCCGAACTAACAGTTTTTGACTGTGTTAACAAGTCTATTTTAATGTCTGAATGGGCTCTTAAATAAGCTGAAAAGATTAGCTTTGCACAGACCAAATATGATTCTTCCTTATGAGCACCTATTTATGTGAACTATTTTTTAAAAACAGATGTGTTCTTAAAATAGACTCCTGTCTAGATGCATTGAGGGTGCCATTTTCAAAATTCTCAGTCTTTATGTCTAAAACTTTTAATCTTTTTTTAGATTTTTACCCTACTTTTTCCCATATACAACTGAAGATGACAAATATACCAACACGTCTTCCTCCTCCTGTTTTCCTCACAACAACAACACTGTCAGATGAGTTGGGCTGGGAGACCACGACTGATCCAAAGTTACCCTGCTGGTTTTTCATGTCTAAGGCAGGAGTAGAACTCACAATCTCCTGGTTTCTAGGCCAGCACCTTAACCCTTACACCAAACTGGTTCATTTTGACTAAAATTTCCAGATAAATGGAAGATGCCAAGTTTGGTGATAGATCCAATCCATTATTTCCTTCCACGCACCTTTGGCGAGTTTATCTAATAGTTCCTCTGACATCCATGTTCAATCCCAGATCTCTGGATTTTACATAATAAGCGAACCTTGACTGCAATGTTGCAATCTCACCAGTGTTCCATATTCATGGCTATTATAAACAGAAATATCATTTACTTCTTAGTTAAATTCTAGCTATAATCAAGAGGTCGGTTTACAGAGGAAATGGGATAAGAGATTATGTCACTTGAATTTCACTGTGATCAAATTTAGGCATTCTGTTTTCACCCATTTTTAATAGCACAAACATGACAGTTCATTAGTGTTCAACCTCCTAACAATGTACAGAGAAAAATACTGGAGTCACATACTGCACCGTGCAGTAAAGTGTACAGTTTTTTAGTAATTCACAATCCCTATCACATGTATGCAATCAACCACACTACCTTTCCAGAAAGCCTTCTTCAGTTTTCTAAGTCATAGTAAGGAAATTGACTTAGATGGCATGTTCTTCATGGCCAATTTCTCCCGGTTCTGCATCTTTTTTAAAGAGGGAATGAACGGTCATCACCTGGTAGTTAAAATTGAAGTAGTAACCTCTTGGCTTGCAATTAGAATTCTAAGGGGGTGAGTGAGTATGTCTTTTGAGGCTGATTCCTGTTAGGTCTGAATCAGACTATTTGCTCCTCTTCTGCCTAGGTCCAAACCATAGACAACCAATGATGCTCCTGTGCTCTTTTCCTTTCTGCCAGTGGTCCCTGCATTATATAATAACAATAGCCTTTAGACTTGTATACCACTTCACAGTGCTTTACAGCCCTCTCTAAGCAATTTACAGAGTCAACATATTTTCACCAACAATCTGGATCCTCATTTTATTGACATCGGAAAGATGGAAGACTGAGTCAACCTTGAGCCAGTGAGAATCGAACTGCTGGCAGTCAGCAGAATTAGCCTGCAATACTGCATTCTGCCACCACGATTCTTATAAATATTTGATCCGGTCTTGCTAGAAAAAAAGAGATTCCAACCACTTTAACCATGTTCCATATTTATTCTACATGGTTAGTAATTCTTTGTTTTAGATACTGTTGACTCCCATCTTGCCCTTTTCTATTTTGGCTCCCATTGGTCTGCACTCCCACTAACCACTTTGATGATATAAGGAGTGATACTGAAAATTCCAGCCTGTTTGTGGGCTCCCCTGGCTTGGAATGCATGCCCAAAGGCTTAGAAGGAGAAACTGGGAGGGAAGAGGAGATCATACCGTAAACAAAAACAACTCAAGTACTCCAAAATGTAACAAATACTTTGTTTGGAAATTCTTCTATCCTTATTCTTTACTCACTGGGATTTTTCTTCTTCAATAAGAAGCAAAACAAAACAAAAAAAGAGCAATTCATAAAAAAAATATGTTTCCTATTTTGGTGTCTCACTCAGCTGTTTAGCTGCATACAAAATCAATTTATGCCAGGAAGCAACGAGTGTTCTGCTTTTTGTTAATGATGCCTGTTTTATTCCAATACCAATAGCTAACCCTCTAGCATGACTGCACTACTTATGTGATGGGGAAAGAGGGAATACCAAAATATTTGTACAACCAACAATGCAGACCAAGAAAAAGTTGTTTACCAAAAAAGTTAACAACACTGTAAGTGATTTGACAATTACAGGCCAAAAGAGCAAGTCATTGTCCTGAACTTCAGACTAAGGCCTATGGATCTTGTATCCCACCTTATAAGAATGATCCATTGTCCAAAAGTGTCATCTCTTTGAAGGGGACATCAGTGGAAGCCTGATTCTACTAATAAGAAAGGGGATTTTGGAGCTTAAAGCTGTCCATTTATACTTAGGATTTGGACAACAGGCAGAACAGAAACAAGGTCATCTGGACACAATCTTCCCTATAAGATTGAATACATTTTATTTATATTTACATTGTTCTAATTATTTCCAAATGTGCATCTGGACATACAGTATAACTCAGATTTCCACCACATCTGCATCTGTTGTGTCTTTTTCCTCATCACTTACTTGACCATCCTGTTTGTTTGTGTGCATGTTTGTCTCTTACATAAGTTTATAAAGCAGAAGCTTCTGTGTCCATGTGGATTTTGTGTCTGTCTTAATTACCAATCCAGGAAATCTGCTGTTAACAACACAGCAAGGCTTGGGGAGGTCTATTGCACAAGTGTGTTAGGCTAATAGTACTGTCTTTTAGAAATCTCACTTTTTTCAATTAGTTTATGCAATTTATTGTACAGGAGCCCAAGTGTTACTAATATGCTCTACGCAAGCACAAATAAAATAGAGAAAATAATAACATATTCCCCAACACCATTAATTGCCACACTTGCTACTTTCAACATCACACAGATGTTTCTTTTTTACTGAAAGGTAAGTAGAATGGCAGTTAGAGTGTATGGTTAAGGCATCAAGCTAAAAACTGGGAGACAGTGAGTTCTAGTCCTACCTTAGGCACAATGCCACCCAATGTCATTTTTTTTTTCTCAGCCCTAGGAATGAGACAATGGCAAACCACTTCTGAGAAACCTTTCCAACAAATCTTTTCTGGACAATCTCCCAGAGATTTGTCTGGGCAGTTCCCAAGAATTGGACACAATTTGGACAAGATTTGGACATGCTGGGGGGGGAAATATCCTGTAGAGTTACGATTGGTCAGTGAAATGAGGATGGAGGGAAGTGAAATGAGGATGGAGAGAAGCAACATAATCTTTCAGAATAATAACCCTAAGAGCAATTACTTGATTCTGCACTAATTGGACCTGAAAGAATCCATGAAAAAACTTCAACATTATTCTTTTGTTTCTATGGGACAGAAAATATGGTTTTTGAAATGTCACAAGGGGAAATTTGGGTCATCGTGACATTCTAATATGAAGTCATGATGACATTATCTAAAGAGCAACCTTATAAAATGGCCAGTATCATTTTCTCAGCACAATATGCCTTTAAATTATGCTACATATGAATCAGTACATATGAATATAGTGGTCATCTTAAATACAGACAGACAGACAGACAGACAGACAGACAGACAGACAGACAGACAGACAGACAGACAGACAGACAATAGAGATGAGAGTGAAAGGGAGGACAGACAGATCAGAGAGAGAGAGAGAGAGAGAGAGAGAGAGAGAGAGAGAGAGACAGACAGACAGACAGACAGACAGACAGACAGACAGACAGACAGACAGACAGACAGACCATATTTAATATGCTTTGGCTGGAATAGATTGTTTGTTTGCTTATTTACTTATTTAACGCTTAAGCCAGTCTTGACTTCTAGCAACTATCTGGATAAATCCCTGCAGTTTTCTTGGCAACATTTTCAGAAGTAGTTTGCCATTGTCTTCATCCTAGGAATTAGAGAGAGTGGGTGGTGTAAAGTCACTCAGTTGGCTTTATGCCTAGGGCAGAAACAGAACTCACAGTCTCCTGGTTTCTAGCCTGGTGCCTTAACTACTATATCAAACTGGCTCTCAGAGCATTTAGTAATGTTTTTCAAAAAAATTAAAGGTTTCCAGAATTTCCAACAAATCTTGGGTCTGTCAAGTTGAGCAAGGGTACAATTAAAGAATTGTTGGCTACTGATTCTGCAAGAAAACCAGCCAGAGTTATGCAGCCATCTTAGGATATCCAAGGCCATGTCAAGCAGCCATCCTGAAGCCCAAGAATTCAAGTACCTTCTGACTGAATTGTTACAATGCTGCCCTTGAAGACTAGCCAGAAGCTTCATTGGTCCAGAATTCAGCAGCGACAGATATCTAAAAGTAACACCTTTACTCCAGAAGCTGCAGTGAATCTCAGTAGGTTTCTGGGTGCAATTCAACACTTTGGTAATCTCCTGTAAAGTCCTACATGGCATAGGACCAGGTTATGTGCAGGACTGCCTGTTCTCAAAACTAACTGGCTAGCCTATAAACTCCAATAAAAAGGCTACACTCCCAAGTATTTTTATGAAATAACTTCATTTTATAGGACCCAGGCTGTTTGCCTTCCCTATGGTAGCCTCTGCCCTTTGGAACAATCTGCCCCCAACATAGGATAGATTCTAACTGCCAGGCTTCAGGTAAGACCTGTCTCATTCTCTGGGCCTTGGAATCAGGATGAGCTTGGGTCCCAGTTATCAAGCTCCAGAACATTTTAGATGTCATTGTTGTTTCATTATTTCATATGTCATTTTGTATTGACTTATTGTTTTATTTTCTTCCCTTTTTTTGTACCTCATCCAGAGCCACATGGCCTGAGTCAGGTGGCCATATAAATGTTTATATAAGTTAGCAGGGGTAAAGAAATGTAGAATTTTACAAGCAGTAAACTTTTCAGAACATTATGAAGAAACCTAGTTTGGGGGATGGAGACGAGTTCCCTTGTCAGCTGACACTAGTTTTATGCCCGTTCAATGTCAAATCCTGATCTGAAATGCCTCACGTTTCCTTTCTGCAGCCCCCTACTTGTCTCATCCTGCCCTTCTTCCTTTCCTCTTTCCATTCTTCCTTTCTTCTTATTTATTATTGCAGTCATGCCTAAAAGCCCCAATGGAGCTTAGGTCACCATAATACGAGAAGCTATACAAACACATAGGAACACGTCTGTTGTGCCTCCAGGGAGCTCACGGCATAACAACATGGAAAAGAGCAGGCAGAAGAAAGAACGAAAGCAAAGCCTGAAACGGCCACAAAGCAGCCCAGGTTTTAGTGCTGCACCCTCTTGCCAAACAGACCTCCTGTCTGGCATTTCTCCTCCTGTCCATCCTGCAGCAGGCAAGTGCGTCTACCTGAGCTGCCCAAAACAAGACTGACACACACACAAACACAATGCCTCTTAGACAGTTGTCAGGTTTGGATAACCATCTCTAGTTTTCCTCATGGAACGTGCTGTTCCTCTTTGTACTATTCCTCTTTGTACTATTAACCCTGATTTTCCACTGCAGTAAACAATAAAAAGGCAAGATAGATAGCCCTTCAGACCATTCCAGCTGGGCAGCCCGCATTTGAGCCATTATCCGTTATTCCTCTCCCCCTCCCTGTACGCAGTCTCATTTTCAAGTTCTTTTCTCTTCTTGACTTCATTGGCGCTCTCCAGCCCACGGGCTGCCTCCGAGAGTTTATTTCCTTTGTTCTTTCCGCACAAGATTCTCAGCAGGAGGGGAAAATCCCATCCAGCCACTCAGTCTGAACCACATACCCCCATAGGTCTATACCAGCCTCTCAAGGGAGCCCAGAGGTATTCCAGAACATGGCTTAAATAGGAGAAAAGAGAGGCATTGCACCTTATTTTCTTTTTCTATTCATTTCTCTGTGGATTCTGTTTTGTACTGCCAAGTGGAGAATTAAAGAGGAAGAATTGCCTCACTTCCTTAAAGAGCATGCCATGGATTTCACAGTTCTAGGACTAAAAAAGATAGAAAAGAGGCCCAGATGAGAAACCACTTTTTTACTTCTATGCTTCTAATGGGCTTCATGCTGGATGGTAATATAGACAGATGGACATATTTCAGTCAGTTATGCTCAAAGTTTCAAAGGGAACTAACCTGTTCCTCATTCTGCAAATTAACAATCAGAATGCAATTATCCTTCCTACTTAACACATCACCCACTTAGGTAGATTAGTTTGGGGCTCATAAACAATCCCAAACTGCATATTAAATGCATTTGCAAGCGTGTAACTTTTCAATTAACATCTTCCCAATACCTCTGAATCTGTGCCTATTGTTTTCCCACAAAAATTAGCAGATTAGTTTAGGAACAGTAGAATATAATTTTATGAATGAACAGATGCAAAATTATCACAGAGTAGAAATACTGTAAGAATGATCTGATATTCCTCTATATCGCTCTTCATAAATTGTGTAATTTACAGTGCAAACAAGTTGCTAATGTTGATAGTATCATTTAAAGAGGGGAGAAATTAAATGTATGGCGTTTCTTTTTTTCTTTTTTTTTTTTGAGGAAGGGACAAACCTATATTTTTTTTTAAAAAAAAGTGGGTGCATGATAATGAAAACAGATGCTACCTATGCATAACGTACTGTAGAAAGTTGGGAAGAGGATTTTATACTTTTTGTATCACTGTTAACCACACACATTCCATTTAGAGTATGTAAAACACTTAGTGCTTATAACTCCACTCTTACTGGCAAGACCTAATATTTCACTACTAGTACCAGCAATTTTGTTATGACAAACATAGACACCACATGGAATGCACACTCTAGCTTTTTTAAAGCCTCTCGGCCTAACTCAAGTTCACATTATTAATCTGAAAAAGAAACTTCTTCATGAAAGCAAATAATCAAAACATTCTAGTAGACTGTTTTGCAAAACTTAGGTGGGAACAGAAAAAATCTTGTTCAAATAAAGCTAAGTTGCTGTGGAACAGACAAAATAACTTATATGTAAATAAGTATAGGATCACTTAGTTGACACTGGCCTCTGCTAGTTGTTTATGATGGTATGTTATACAGAACCCTAATTTATAAACATGTTGTGAAAAAAAATTCTGGCCATGTTTTATTTTCATTTTTTCCTTTACTATGACCAGATGTGGGTATAATTTGCCAATATTATAGGGGAGATGGAATGGGATACAGGTAATGTGCAATTTTGAAATGGTATCAGATTTTTTGGGGGGGGTCAGTTCCAACCAATGCATCTCCCACATGCATCATGCTATGGTATTATCACTGCACAGCATAATTGGACCAGGCTTGCACTTAATCTACACTCACTACTTTATTTGTCCAGACAATGATTTCAATGCAACCAAGTTAAAATAGGTCTGCAACTACAACAGTAGCAACAAGCAGAGTTTTACAGTTCATTAGCCCAACATACATATCCTCGTACACATAGGCAAATATACTGGGACATTCCCTCCACTGTTTATTTAATATGGTAATTGATGTATGGCAGTTACATTTCTTTTTTTGTAGATATTACCAAGTTTTACCTACATATGCTGGAACTATTAAAATATCATTGAGGAGAAGGAAGCAATGGTGTGTACATTGGCTCCAATTCTTCTTTTCCTACTAATACCCTTTTAGTGTATCATAAGTTGCTCCTGCTCAAAACGTCTGCAACAATTGGTAAGGAGGGGGGGCATTTTCCATCTAGAATCCAAGCAGCACGCAAGTATATATGGCTTACATTGAATCAACCAGTAAAGTCCAATTCTCCTGTTTCTCCTAAAGCTCTTCTCTGTAGTGAAGAATTAAATAGCTTACGTACCTGGGGTAGAAAGTCTCAAAACAAGATTCCAGCTAAAACTGGAGACTGATCCAAGAGAAAAGTTGAATAAATAAACCCCCTAGCAGGAAGCTATAAGGTTTATCAAGGTCTTTTCTGTTTCTACAAAAGCTGGTTTTCATTAAGCCAGCTTTAGTACCAGCTTTCCCCTCCTTGATCCCAGGAACACACAACACACCATCGACGTCTCCTGCATTGCCAGTTTGCTCTAATGAAAAGCAGAATCACACCTAGGAAAAGAGGGGTGAGATATTGTGAAAAAATATCCCCTTTTTTGAGTCAGAGATTGCAAACACGTACATGCACGCAGTTTCAATTTCTTGCCCATAAATGAATCATTTATTGTTGTGATAACTTGCACGTTCTTATTGAAACTTGCTTTCTCAGAATTTTAATGGAATCAGTTAGCCATGATTGGGACACTTTAAAATATTGCACATGATGGCCCTGATTACGTAGAAAGAGGATTTTGGTATTTTTCTGGCCCTGCTATGGAAAGTGGGTGCTATCATGGGGATGTTCAAGGATGCAATAATCCTCAATTTAACATTGGCTAGATGATTTCCATGCAATCAAAGGAAGTTTTCAAATGACCAATGACTATCCATAAAATGTATCATATGTTTCGAGGCAGAAGAGGGAAAACTATTTCATATATTTCTCGCGGCTTGGCAAGTTTGGGTTTTTACATCTGAACGAACTAGTTGCTACTGAAAAGTATAGAGAATACAAAGCAAGTCAAAAAGAGGACTAATGCAGACATATATACTCATTCCCTACAGATTGCTTATAAATAACTTGCATTAGTTTTCACAGATTAAAACTTCCGAAAGCTATTATATCACTTGACATCTCCAGTGTGGTCTTTTTCAATGCTGAGTTCTTTAGTCAGCAATACTGAGCCTTGTACATGCACTTAAAAATCAAGATATTAATACATTGCTCTTACTCCTAACTCTACCATGTTCAGCAATTAAACCTTTCCCTATAACATATAAACTGAATATTATCGACCCAGCATCAAAATGTCCGATTGTTCCGTGAGACAAAAGATGAAATTGTCAGCTCAGGGATATGTTTTCTTTGGCCACATTTTAACCCACAACATGATAACTTGGAATCGCTTCTCTTCCGAACTTGGAGCTGAAAGCCACATATGTATGCAAATGAGCATAGTTTGTGCATGAAGGCTATTTATTTTCTCCTTTTAGCTGAGAAGAAGATCCTCTGCAATTTGGAAGAAGCCACACAATGCCTCCATGTTTGAAAAGATAAATAGGTGACATTTTTCCTGCCTTGCAGGGTGATTTGGGGTAATCATAACAAAGATTGCAAAACACTCTTGCAACTTCACTTAATATCAACAAAGAGCAGAGTTCCCAGAGTGAAAATCTGAAGCAGCTTTAACAGACTGCACCTGGAATATCTCTCTCAACCTAATACACTCGCTTTGCACCATTGAGAGGTAAGCACAGCCTTCAGGAGCCAATTGTAAGTTCTGCCAACCTGTTTATTATTCTTCCTTCTTTGGGGGAGTGCTCCATTTATACAGTAGGCTACTCTCTGTAAGCATTGCTATCATTTAGAATTCAGCAGCAAGAGTGAGTAACATGACCACAGCTTATTGACTGCATGCTTTAAAATAGGAGACTAACCCATGCCAAATAGCCAGGAGAAGTCATTTACAGTTCAGTCTCTCTGAATAAAGTCATCATTTGTTCTAATGTTTGTGAGCCATTTTAGATTCATAAACATTTTCTTGTGCTACCAAGAGGTTATCCAAGTGCAAATAGCCCCAGTTAGATAATTCTCCAGAGACCACCAGCAAGGCCTGGTCAGATAGACCGATTGCTAACATATTTATGATTCTGTTTTTCATTATCTTAAAAATGTATTTGATGCTGTCCCTTTTCTAGTAGAAATTATAGAGCAAAGTGCAAAATGGATTTTAAAAGTGTCATTGTCCAACAGAGTGACCTCTGAGCAGTACATGATGACTTTCTCTTTGCAGCT
Organism: Protobothrops mucrosquamatus; assembly: GCF_001527695.2. Lineage (NCBI taxonomy): Eukaryota > Metazoa > Chordata > Lepidosauria > Squamata > Viperidae > Protobothrops > Protobothrops mucrosquamatus. The sequence goes on from NW_015387609.1 coordinate 287,008, forward strand.
TATTTTACTGCGCAGTATTGTCGTCATCCCTATCTGAGATCTATAAATGATGAGGTCCATAAACCAGCTTTATTATAAACACCAGAATCCATTTGAAAGTTTGTAAGGGTGGGGTGGGGACAGTGAGGCTTAAACCTAGGTCAAACTAATCCATTAATATTACAATTTTCTAGATTTCCTTTGGCTTAATCTCAAACGTGCCAGAAGGGAATGAAGGAGAAGAAGAAGAAAAAGGAAGACTAATTTTTTTGCTATTTCTTTTTAGCACCAGTGGAAAATCCTGCTTAAAGTTGAGAATTTTGACTGCCATGTTTTTAATAAAATATGGCGTTCTCTTGTACTGTGCTTGGGAATAATTAAATCTCTGAAAGGGTAAGATACAGATACAGAATCATTAGCTCCTTTATTAAGCCAACCTGCTTCACCATTTTGCAAAATCAGAGAGCAGTTCACTCTAGAATATCAGCTAAAATACTTTGTTACATGGGACAAGAAAACATGTGAAACTAAATAAATGCATGCTTGTGAATATACACACATGTGCATACAGATTCCCCCTTTTTCCCCTTGTGAGTTTAAAAAGGAAACTAAAAACTCCTATTTCCCAAAAGTTGCCTCAGTTACTTTACAGAATGTGTCAACATGAATAATGATATCAAGAGACCTGCCAAAAACACCATAGGAGAGACTAAAAGTGCACAGACTGCAGCAGGCAGACAGCTATGCTGCATAAAGTATGCCTCAACTGGAAATGTCCCTTAGAGGAAAGAGATTGCACAGACCAGGCCTCTAGTGAAGTTAATACCCAAATCAAAGGTACTCCAGATTTGTACAAGAGGAATGTACAAATCTTTGAAAGAGGTGTTGTGGAATACACATTTCTTTTTAAAGATAATTAAAATAGTGGCCTCTTTTCAGAAAGTTCTTTTTCAGAAGTGGTTTTGGCTGTCTCCACAGACTTGTACTTGTACTTGACTTTCCAAACTCAGCTCCAATCGTGTCATCTTTTAAATGCAAAATTCCAATTTAAATTGAATCAGAGTTCACTTGCACTGGCTGTCAAATGTTAGTTCTCTTCCCTGTTTCCAGATTGGTTTGTAATTAAGACATATGACTTGGGACCAAGTTACCTGAGATGCTGTCTTCTCCCAGTTGTCTCTATCAGTCCAGTGTGGTCCAGCAAATTGGGCATGATACAGGTCCTATCAGCCAAGGAATGGTGGCTGGCAGGGACTAGGAGATGTTCTTTCTTTGTTTTAGCATCTGCCTCTGAACATTTTTCTTTCAGAGATCAGGATGACCCTGACCTGATTTACCTTTCAGAAGGCCTTGAAGACATGGTTATGTGCCTGGGTCTCGGCCCACAAGGGTGTGAATGGTCCTGTTTTCTAGCTGTATTGATATCTATGTTGATAATTTTCCTCAGATGCCACATATATTTTGTCTTCTACTGTAATTGTTTTTATCAGTTTTATGATTTTTTGCAGCCCAGAATCACTTTTCTAAAATGGGCACCTATAGAAATTAATGAATTAATTTGATTGTATACTAATTAGTTAATTAATTTGTGCCTTTTCATGTGTATGTGATTTTGTATGTATTTCTGTAAAATGCACAGAGGGGTGTGTTTTTTTTGGGGGGGGGGTGTATGTGAAAGGAATTGCCAGCAGTTTTAACTTTTCTTTCTAAGTAATTCAAATCTGAATTTTCCCTTTACGGTCCTATATTTTAATCTAATTGCAACTACGTAGCGAAAATCTTTTGTTGACTTTTTTTTTTAAGTTTCTACCTCTTATTTTCACCTTGTTGAAGTTCTATTACATTTTAGATATAGTTCAAATCATGGTTTCATTAATATAAAGCGTCCTTATTTACTTTCAGGAAAGAGTCCTGATTTCCAAAGGCAGCCCCTTCCCATTCTTCAAAATATATTTTTAAAAGGAAATGACCTCGTCCTTTAAATTAATATATTGGCAAATTAACATAAATGCTCTTCTGATCCACAACCACACAGCCTGGTGTCATAGACCATCAGGCCAATAACAGTGTATTTTCAGACTGTTAAATTGAGAACGCAATGATGCCTTTAAATGTAATCTACTGTGATCCAGAAAGCCCATATGTCTTCAGGCAAAGTAAAAAAAAAAACAAGGGGTGATGGTGGGGGTCAAGATTTTACTACTGCATAAAAATGCACTGGCAATAATAAAGAGGAAATTAAATTTCTTCAAACTACATTACAGTGACATTATGAGCCTATCTCAAAACCACAGCAAGGCCCCCAAAGGCGCTCCTTGCCATACCATTTCTGTTCTTAACTTGTCTCCTATTGCTTGAGGTCAGTTAAGGATACGGAGCTAAGCTTGTTCTTGATTCTTTCCGACCTTTGATTTCACTTAACTTCTCTTCTGAAACAGTCATGGAGGCTCATTTTTCATAGAAGAGTTCTATGTTAATTGCACAAGGAAAGAACCAGCCCCTTAGAGCCGCGGGCCATCTGTGAGAAGATTCTGCCTTCTGTCGACTGGCACCTGGCCAAAGTCTCCCTTCCCTCATTGCTGTATGCAGACACAAACCCACATGCATAAACACAAATGCTCCATTTGTAAGATGGAAATGGTGATTATGATTTTTGCCTTGAGGCAGGAAATAAATCTGAATCTGCAGCATTATCCTAAATGAGTCTGTTCAGAAATACTGTACACCTTGGAGAATGCCACAGAAAGTATCTCCATTTCTAGGAAATAGAAACAGAACAATAATACAGGTAGTCCTTGACTTACAACGGTTCATTTCGTGACCGTTCAAAGTTGCAACGGCACTGAAGAATGTGACTTATGACCATTTTTCACAGTTACGAACTTTGCAGTGTCTCGTTATCATGTGATCAAAATTCAGATGCTTGGCAACTTATGATGTTTGCAGTGTCCCAAGGTCATGTGATCACCTTTTGTGACCTTCTGAGAAGCAAAGTCAAGGAGGAAACCAGATTCATTTAACAAATAGATTACTAACTTATCAACTGCAGGGATTCACTTAACAACTATGGCATGAAAGGTCATAAAATGGGGCAAAACTCACTTAACGAATGTCTCACTTAACAATAAAATTTTGTGGCTCAATTGTGGTCATAAGTCAAGGACTACCTGTACTGAATGTTGACTTTACTCAAATATGAGATATGGAGTTTGGACTTTAACGATGAACTCTCTGGATGCAGCACAAACACACTTAAACGTAAACTTAAACCAAATGTTTTTAGATCTCATAGCTATAGAAGAAATCCTGAAAGAATGTTAGATGATAAAAGTGGGATACTGAGGGAGAAGAAGGAATTAAAAACAATTTAGACTGATAGTTATGGCCATGTAACTATCAAATGAAGCTCTGTTTGGTTTTTTTTTTTATGTGTGTTGTGACATATGGGAGCAGCCACTATCTTGAGTTTTTGGACTTCCCTCGCCAGCAGACCTCTCCACATAAGCTGATACAATTTGATGGCCTTGAGTAAGTGCAACTTTATTTTATGTAGCAGTTGTTATGTGCAATAGTTTATGAATTTCTCATGGGAATATGACTGCATTTGGTCAAGGTCCTTGGCTTTAATATCAGCATGCTATTCCTTTGATAGCCCATCTTTTTTAAAGAACATTTCTGTAGCTGCTTCTAATAGGCTTTGCATCCAATATATCTTGGGTTCCAGCAACAGAACTTTATCCTAAATGTAATTTATGAAATTGCTTAAGATAATTGATAGTCACCAGCCTGGGACACTTTGTCAGGTAAGAGCTGAATTCAAAGTGCAACATTTAAGGTTTTACTGTGTAGTTATCTTGCTTAATTCATAAAATGTTAGGATTTTTCCCACTATTGATAAGCATCACTTAATTTTCCATTGTTTCCGTTGATGATTTATTTGCATCACTGGGAGTTGGGCAGAATACAAATTTAACAATTAAATATTGATCTGAATGTTTATTTGAAGCAGAGAATAGGAATAGCATGGGTAATTGTTACAGTGGAGGGGGAAAGTACAGATTCTTTAAAAACCAGTAACTGGACTAATGCTTTTTCACTTGTACATATCATTTAGGGTTAGGGATCAGCAGTGAAGTAGCAAAATCTGTAAATGACAATGTGATGGGGGGAAACATTAAATGAGACAACAAGCTCTCCAGCCATTGAAGCCCCCAATTTCAAGAATGAATGATAAGTGAGATAGGCCTCATTTCCAAGGTCTGTATAAGGAAACTCTGACAGGAATAGAATAGAATAGAATAGAATAGAATAGAATAGAATAGAATAGAATAGAATAGAATAGAATAGAACCTTGGAGGTCTTCTAGTCTAGCCCCCTGCTCAAGCAGGAGAACCTATACTATTTTAGACAAGTGACTGTCCAGTCTCTTCTTAAAAACCTCCAATGATGGAGTGCCCATGATTTCTGGAGGCAAACTGTTCCACTGGTTAATTGTCCTCACTATTAGGAAGTTTCTCCTTAATTCCAGGTTGTTTCTCTTTTTAGTCCGTTTCCAACCATTGTTGGAAAGCTAGAACAGGCCTGATGAGACTCTGATGAGAACATTTTCAAAGAATGTCACTAGTGGGAAATACTTTTCATAGGGAGCATGCCCTTTTGCAAAACAGTTGCAACCAATCATAAAGCACTTATATCCCAGAATGCTTCTTGCCACATTCCTGCTTATTGTTGTCTCTTTTCTAATAGATGGCTAGGCTTCAAAACTAAGCCGTGGACAGCTCCCACCCACATTTTTATTATCCAAGGAAGCTTATGTAGTCCATTCATGGAAATAAAAATGATGCTAATTTCATGTATTCCTCCCTATTTTAACATCAATGTCTTTTTTCTCTTCTTCATAACATTAGAACTCAGGAGCATTAAAAAATGATTTGTTGGAAAATCCAGGCAATGGAGAATGGAGTATTTCTTCATAATACCTTCAGTTTAATTAATTAATGACACACTGAACTCTACACTGGGCACCTCACAACCTATGGTGTTGAATACTGTAAGATAAGATAATGGCCACTAGAGCCTGTTGATACAGATTCCTGAAGTTCATTGAGTTCTTCTAGCTAGCCTTTGATCTATAAAGCAACATTCCCAAAAGATAACACATTCTCATTTCTTGATTCTTGAAGTTCAAAGATATCAGCCACGAGGTAATAGTTCTCATACACTGACAAAATCCCATGCTTAATGCAATCCTTCAAATCACAAAACTTTTCCAACTAACCCATATATTTTAGATGTGAATAAAATGAACGTGCCAAGTTTGGGATTTGCTGTGTCTGGGAATATTTTTAGATTAGACCTTATGAGAATGTCAACGTCTGTTTCGCAGAACATTAAAGCTAGGTAGTAGATCCCAGGCATCATTTGCATGAGTGAGATTCATGATTCTGCATCTATCTCATCTCTTTCTTGTTTTAGGGTTTATTTCCTACCATCCAAGGAAGCAAATATCCCCCAAATGAATCCTTATCTTGAATTCTAGTTATTTTTCAAATTTTCAGCCTTGATGTCACCTTTACAGAATTTAAACCATATAGCTCCAAGTCCGCAGCCCATAAAACTGTTGTATTGAATGTCTTGAGTGCTATATAATTACATGCATTTTGCTATAGCCCTGAACTAGCTCCAGCCAATGTCTGCATGGAGCCAAGTAGACCATCTGTGGAGTTGTAGCTTTTCAGCTGACCAGCTATAAGACATTACCCAGCTGCTTTCCAAGAGAGCCGAACATATCGTGAAGCCTTGCTTCTGTGCTCTTTAAACGCTACAATTATTCTTCATAATGAATATTTCTTATTTGCGGAATTTAGATCTAAGAAATCTAGACCCTAAATCCCTCATTTTATAAACCCACAAATAAGCAAAGGCCACAGCGTGCTTTGTGCAACTGATGTTGTGCTGCAACTCAAGCTGCAAGAAAGCTTCCTGGTGGCTGATGTGTCTTTTGAGATGATGGCCTCAGATTAGGCTCAGATGTAGCTGATTGAGGAAAAAAGGAAACAGGCTTCTACCCAAGAAGTGCAGGACTCGCCTCCGATGTAGGGGAGCAGTCTTCAGTGACGAAGATTAACCAAGGGTTCAGTTAATAGTGGCCTTGAATTAGAGGTGATGGAAAATATTTGTAGCTTGGGTGGCAGATGGTGATGGTGGTTTATTCTCCAAGCTTGCTGTTTGGCTTCTGAACATTTCATCACCAGGCTAGGTAACATCCTCAGCAGAACATCAGTTGAAGTGTCTTGTTTCAAACCGCCACCTAGAGTGGCCTTACATATAGTTTGTATTAACAGGCCCCAGCCATACATACATCTAGCATTTTGAATTGCAATTACAGTATGCACGGCTAAGTGCTATAAAAGTGATCCACTGGATATTTTTTGCAATGTATCTAGTAAATGTATATAGTCAGCAAACAACCCGTTAATTTACCACCAATAAATTCAGAAGGAATGCCACTAGAAAAAGTTGAAAGGATCACGCACCTCGGTTCTAATCTACATGAAAGCTGGGACATGACCGTTGAAGTAAAGACAAGGATAGAAAAAGCCCGAACAGCATTCTTCAAAATGAAAAAGGTCTTCTGCAGTCACGACATAAGCCTAAGACTGAAAATCAGGCTTGTCAGATGCTATATTTTTTCTATCCTGCTCTATGGAGTAGAGAGTTGGTCTCTGACAGAAGGCCACCTGAAGAG
>NW_015387609.1:293834-304723 GCF_001527695.2 Protobothrops mucrosquamatus
AAAAAGCCAAGGGAAATCATCAAAACAATTAAAAAACAAAAATTAGAATATTTCGGATATGTGATGCGACACTCAGAAAAATACGGCATACTCCATTTAATCCTCCAGGGAAAGATTGAAGGCAAATGAGGTCCAGGCAGAAGAAGAACATCGTGGCTTCAAAATCAAAAAGTGCTGCTGAGTTTTGGACAAAACTCAGCAGCACTTTTTCAGCGGCTGCTAATAAAAACAGGATTGCCAACATGATTGCCAACATCCGATAACGGATATGGCACAAGAAGAAGAAGAATATAGTAAATAGCAGGTGTAAGAAAACCAACCCAGGTCAAAACTTTAGGGGGGAAATGCTTTAATCTTTAACCACCATTACTACTACTACAATTCTGTCATTGGTCCTGATCTGAACTGGAATCCCTACATTTGCAATTGGCCTGAAAAAGTTCCCTTCTGCAGCAATGGATATTATTCTCCCGATATAAATAATTGAATGTAGTGCAGTGATCTGGAGTAGCACAGGCTAGGAGATGGCATGTTTATTCTCTTTCTCCAGATTCTAACTGAAACATATTTGTAGTTTATTTTAATTAAGCAATTCCCATAATTTGGCCTCGCTGGGATAGCATATTTTACATGATTTTTGAACAAACCACAGTTCACTGGATTTGCCCAACATGCTAAGCCACAACTTCCACAATTATAGAAGAGTTAACACAAGTGTTTGCAAGCCAAAACCAATCAAACTGGATAGCTTAAAAACATACCATTAGAATATATTTTATTAAAAAAAAATAGATATGTCACTGCGGAGGCAATCTTTTCCTAGCTGGACTTTATTTTTAAAAAAGCAGCTAGAAAGGTATATAATTAAAATGAGTTCCCTGTTACATTTGAATCCATTCTGCTTATTAGAATAGTTCACTACACACATTAATTCATCTAAAACCAGTTTTCAAGATTCCAATATTATCTGGTGGTGACGGCAGGATTTTCAATTACTTATTACTGTCAGGTTGATCCAGTGGTATCTCCAAATGTATATTTGTTCTTTCTTGTATGTAAAGGAAGGGTTGTCGTTCATGCTAACAGACAAAACCAAGGCTACCTGTGTTTAGCTAGAGTAAAATAAGCCCTACTGGTTTCATTTCATTCAATATCTTTTTCTCACAATAACCAACCAGATACTTTCTGACCATGAAAGCAAAATCCTTCTACTATTGCTCCCCCAAAATGGCACTCAGAGCCATGCTGTATTGGAATTAGAAGATTTCATTCATACAAATATGCCCATTCTTATAAACTATTTCCTTATAATCTCTAGTGGCCTTCCCCCCCCCCCCCACATACGATGTATTTGATCTTCTGTTTGTATGTTGCAAGCCCTTGCTCCTGGAAAGCTCTCGTGAACATTCCACTGAACCATTAGGCCATTTAATTCCAAAGACTCATGCCTGTGGCTTGGTAGAACATAGAATGGTCTATTGTGTGTATATAGTCCTCTTCTCCACCTCCTCTCAAATCCCACAGCTCCTGAAAGGCTAGAGTGAGTCATGAGGATATTACCTACTGGAAAACAAACCAAGCATATCCCAAGAGAACTATGCTGAAAGGACATGAACAGCATACTATTTGTGTGATGGAAGAGATCCGTTTGGATGGATTGAAAAGACTCAGACTTTTGGAGTCTGTAGTATCATTTTTTAGGCACAAGAGTGTTGTTTCTCAAACGCTTTATTGCAACATCCTGGCATCTAATTTGGCATGTATTCTGATCAATGTGTCACAGTGAAGAATGTCCTTTCCTCTCGACTCTGGCTTACCTCATGAGGCAAGGTCAGTTTTTGGGATCTGCTCTCCTCCCAGGAGGACAGAAATGAGCAAGGGGGGGGGAGGTTCATGAAAGAAGACTTCCAAGGACGTGCTTCATTTGGAGCCAAAGTTGATCTTTTTGGGTGGTGTCTGGTCTTGCAATTGTTCCAGTAACTCTCCACTATGTAAGAAGTCTGCTCACATTACTCTTTTGTTACGAAGGAAGTACTGTAATGCTAGCAGTGTAGTCAGACTGTACTTACAATGCCATGATATGGACAGACAGGTGATAAAATAATCATTGCCTGTAACTGTCTAAAAGGCACATACGTAGATGTGACACAACTGGGAATCCTGTAAGATGTTTTACTTACACCCCCCCCCCCTTAAAGGTCATGTTTAATTACAATCTTTCTCTCTATGCCTCCACCAAAAAGAAATTAGGCTTAAAGAGCAGAGAGGGATAACGTCACAGATAAAGCAGGCAGGGTCTCCTTGTTACTTGCAGCAAAACCTCAATCTTTTCCCCCTGATGTTCACTTACATACAGGAGGACCTTGACTTACCATTCAAAGTTACAACAAATCTCCAAAAGGTACTTATGACCCACTTCCAAAACTCTGGTGGCCAACCCCTCCCCACTGCTGTCCTATGACTGCATTTTGGACACTCGGCAGCTGGCCTGCATTTATGGCTCTTTGGCCCATCCTCCTGTCACATGACCACGACTTACATTTTTGCTGACATTAAGGCCCCGTAGCGAAAAATGGGTTTGCTTAAATAGCACAGTGTTTGCCAAACAACAGCAGATTCACTTAACAACTATAGTGATTTGCTTAACAACTGCCCCCCAAAAAGGTTGTAAAATTGGGTTGGTCATGTGGTGACTCAGTTTATGACCATCACAACTTATGACTATAATGGGCAGGCTCCAATACAGTCATAAGTCAAAGACTACCTATATCCTCAGTCAACATTTATGAGGTTTGTATATAGAAATGGAGACAAGAGAAAGAACTTTCACAAATGGTGATGCTTATGGAAAAGAAACCAGCAACAGATGTAATCTTGTTTTTACATATACATATACATATACATATACATATACATATACATATACATATACATATACATATACATATACATATACAGTATTTGCAGCATTGACACATATACATGTGTGAGTTATTAAATTTTTTCAGCAATATAAGATAAACTTCAAATAATATAAATATACATAAAAGAAAAAATGACATGAAGTGAGAAAGAAAAGCATGAAAAGGAATAGAAAAAAAGAAGATATTTAAAGAAGCAACTTCTGATCTTCTTCACAACAATTACAGGCAAATTTAGCCTCTTCCCAAGTGGACATTTCTTCTGAGTCTGATGAAGTAAGGGGCAACCAAAATGGCTGCGTATTATTCATTACTGGATGATTATCAGAATTTCATACAAGGATATAAAGCTGCATTTGATAACTTAGCCAGAAAAGCAAAAGTAAACTGGGCGAGTTCACAAAATGAATCTGTCAACTGGAGAGTTGATGACTACATAGCAGAATTTCAATTATTGGCCAGAGAGGGGAAAAACAGGGGAAATATTCTTGCTCTCATTGATCAATTTTAAGAAAGTCTTGCTGATAAACTGAGAGATGAATTAGTGAGACAATGCACACCAAAGAATTTGGCAGATCTGTTCCAAAGATGTGTATTACTAGATGAATGATTGGAGGCATGGAGCAAATAATAAGAATAGAGGTTTTGCAGACTCTTTTCATCCTTCCCTCTTCAGCAATTGGAGAACCCCTGCCAATAGGAACAGCAAATTGCCTCTATCAATTGCAAAGGAGAGACATAGATTTATGCTTCTACTGTGAAGTCAATAGTCACCAAGTCTTGTGGACACAAAGTCAAGACTTGCACCAGAAAAGTATCAACCCTAAATCAGATGCAAAGTGACACCCCTGTGGAACAGCAGGCCACACACAAAGCAAATCTCCCAAACATTCCAAAGTCTCCTCTTTAGAAAACTTTGCAAGTTCTTCTCTCAGAAACTTGGTGGAGGGTGAGTGGGGTATATCTTATTTTCCTTGTTACTCTTAGTTGAGCCTCAAGTTCTGAAATATAACTCTCGGCTCTTGAAGAATTGGTTGCCATAGTTAAGGCCACCATGCAAAGATTTAAATTGCAGATTTAAACAGTTGTTAGAGAAACAATGCTTGTGAAAAAGGCTGACAAACAGGCATTTGATGCTGCCCTGCAACTGACAATATCTGGTCATACAGAATTATGCCATTTCAGCTTCCTTGTATATTGTATTCCCATTGTGCTGGTCATTGATGGAAGAAACCATAATTCAGACACTCATTGGGATGAACAAACAATTTTTCTTCTATCTCAAAAATGTTTGTTGGTAAGCTTCCCACTTTTTTTCCTTCTCTCTGTCCTACACAGCTCCAAATCCCTTTTTTAACAACAACAACAAAAGTTTGCAGAATTTGCTGATGTTTTGGGGAGAAAAAAAACTTCATTGCCTCTTCATATACCATCCACTTGAAGCTAGGGGCCCAAATTCCAATTAAGAGGCAATATCCCATATCTATTCAAGAATTAGCTACATTGAAGGAGATTTTTTAATGATAATCTGAATAATGGTTTCACTCACCATTCTAAATCTCCAAAATCTTCATGCACACTAGAGAAAATAGATGATATCTAAAGAAACAAAATTTACTGAGGATTATAGAGAAACAAAGTCAGATTATGAATGAACCTATAACATTAAGGAAAGTTTCTGAAGCTATAAAAAGATTAAACTATGAAAGGTGCCTGGACTAGATGGATTATCAGGCTTTTATTATAAATGTTTTGAGATGAACTTTTACAACCTTTACAAAACACAATGAACTCTATCCTTCAGGGAGAAAGACGCCTGAGAGCTGGAAAGAGGCAATATAGCATTAATACAAGAAGAGGGACAAGGTTTGACTTTGTCAAGAACTGACAGGCCAATATCATTACTGAATCATGATTATGCATTGCTCACAACAATTCTAGCTAAGAGAATGAAAATACTTTTGCAAGAATTTATTCATAAAGATCAATGTGAGGTTTTTTTTAACTTAAAAGACATTTAAAGGACAATGTTAGAAATATGTTGGATATTCTGGAATATTTGGAACAACATATTGAAAAACAAGTCTCATTTGATCTTCTTAGATGCAGAGAAGATCACTGACAATTTAAACTGTGCTTTCTTGTTTAAGGTTTTGGAAGATAAGAATTTTGGAGAGAACTTTATAAAATGGATAAGATCAATTTGTATTTCACAAAAAGCACAAATAATTGTTAATGATACTCTAACAAAATCCGGTGAGATACAAAAATAAGACAGAGATGTCCACCATCTCCTCTCTTGCTTATTTGGGTCTTTGAAATACTAAAGAGAGATAGAAGACAAAATTAGAGGATTATGGGAGTGAAAATTAAAAAAGAAATGTGTAAGTTCAGAGATTTTACAGATGGTTCTGGAAAATCTTTTAAACTGAACTGAAATATTAATGAATAAATTAAAAGAATTTGGTGCATTAGCATGTTTCATGATTAATAAACAAAAGATAAAATGTGAAAATAGAAGAGCAAACCAAACTGATAAATAAAATGGGTTTTCAGATTGAGAAGAAGGGGAAATATCTGGATGTCATTATGATAAATATGAATTATATGTTATTTAAAAATAACTATGTTAAGATGTAGAATGAAATTTAAAAAGATGTGTTAAGATGGAAGAAACTACAAATGTCATTCCTGGAAGACTTTCTGTGATAAAAATGAATGCCTTGCCTATAATGAAGTTTTTCTTTCAAACAATATCTGTTTTGACAACTGATGCACTATTTAAGCAGTGGTAGAGGGGGATATATCTAAATTTGTATGGTGGGGGGAAAGCCACAAGTTAAATATAAGGTGTTACAAGATGCAAAGGAAAGAAGAGGATTGGGTTCACCTCATGTGGAATTGTATTTTGCAGCTTGGATGAAAGAATGGGTATTGCTGACACCACAGAATAGAATAACAGAGTTGGAAGTGACCTTGGAGATCTTCTAGTCCAACCCCCTGCTCAAGCCGGAGACCCTATGCCTATACCATGAGGGTGAAGGTTAGTTCTCCGAGCTTGTGGGTCAGTTTCTGAACATTTTGTTACCAGGCTAGATAACTTCTTCAGCGGTGTTGTGTATGTGTATGTGTCAGTGCTCTTCTATTTATTTCAGGTGTGGGTGTCTTGACTGACACTGACACAGACATCCCCTTAATGCCACTGAAGATGTTACCTAGTCTGGTAACGAAACATCCAGAAACCAACCAAGCTTGGAGAACTAACCTTCACCCTCATCCTATCCCAAGCTACAGATATTTGTCACTATTGAAAACCTTATACAATTTCAGACAAATGCTTGTCCAATCTTTTCTTAAAAACCACCAGTAACGAGCACCCACAACTTCCGAAGGCAAGAAGGAGAAACAGAAGGCTTTTGCAGTTAGATAGACCACCTAAGATTTAAATGGCTTGGATATTTGTGGTACAATAAATTTAAGATTAATGTGGATTTTAAAAATCATTAGACAACCCATGTCCTCTTGAGTCACCATTTCAGAAATATTTCCTTGTCTTAATAGAAAAACAGAACGATCTTTGGTGGACAAAAAAGCAGTGAAAATGGAAAAGATCTTTTTGACTTCATCCTGGCTGCCCAATTGCCTTTCCTTTAGGGAAGCTGGCAGGGAGCATCAGAAACCTTCCTTCTTTCCTTCCTTCCTACCTTCCTTCCTACCTTCCATCCATCCATCCATCCATCCATCCATCCATCCATCCATCCATCCATTCCTTTCTCCCATGCCATGTTCCCCATTTATTAAACTTGTGGGTAGAAAGTCAGTGGAGAAGTCAGCAGAGAGTTGCAAGTTCAAAGCCAGCAGCAGATTAGTGGCAACTGCTGGATAGAGGAGAAAGTGTAAAGGTACAGCTACGGGTTGCAAAGTGTATGTAGGGGTCCATGAATGGCCGAAGCAGGATAAGCACAGAGGACTGGTTTGCTGACACAACGTACTTTTTAATTTTTAAAAAAAATCTTTTAAAAACCAGCTGGACACCACCCGGAATTACTTTCCATGAGATGGACAGCTACTGTATATAAATTTCATAAATAAACAAACAAAAGTTTAAAGTTATTATGGACTAAAATGTCTCTAATTCCTTGTTATTGGTCATTGTGTTTGGGCTGATGTGAGTTGCTCCAAGTGGATACCAGATTGCTTGTCTCTGATTACATCCCAGAGTTCTGAAGGAGCTGGCAGATGTTATCTCAGAACCATTGCACCACATCTTTCAAAAATCCTGGAGCACCGGGGAAGTACCTGAGGATTGGAAAAGAGCTGATGTGGTTCCCATCTTCAAGAAAGGGGGAAAAACGGACCCAGGAAACTACAGACCAATCAGTTTAACATCAATACCTGGGAAGATCCCAGAAAAGATAATCAAAAAACAGATCTGCAAAAAACTAGAAGCAAACATAGTTATAACTAGTAGCCAGCATGGGTTTGTTAAAAACAGATCATGCCAAACCAATCTTATTTCATTCTTTGACAAAGTGACTAAACTAATAGACCAGCAAAATACTGTGGACCTAGTATACTTAGACTTCAGTAAGGAATTTGATAAAGTGGACTGTGAGAGAGACCTTGCAGTCCTAGTGGATGATCACTTAACCATGAACCAGCAGTGTGCAGCAGCAGCAGCCAAAAAAGTTAATATAATCCTGGGTTGTATAAACAGAGGCATAGAATCAAAATCACACAAGCTATTAGTACCACTTTATAAAAACCTGTTAAGATCACACCTGGAATACTGCAGCCAATTTTGGTCACCATATCACAAAAAAGATGTTGATAGTTTGGAAAAAAATCAGAGAAGAGCAACTAAGATGACTAAAACATACAAAGAATGGCTGTGGGACTTAGGTTTGGCTAGTGCTAGTCTAAAGAAAAGAAGAAATATGGGAGACATGACAGCAGTATTCCAGTATTTGAGGGGCTGCCACAAAGAAGAGGGGGTCGGGTCATGTTATTCACCAAAGCACCAGAGGGCAGGACAAGAAACAATCTTTGGAAACTGATCAAAGAGAGAAGCAACCTGGAATTAAGGAGAAAGTTCCTAACAGTGAGGACAATTAACCAGTGGAACAGCTTGCCTTCAGAAATCGTGGGCACTCCATCACTGAAGATTTTTAAAAAGAGGCTAGACAGTCACTTGTCTGAGATGGTACAGGCTCTCCTGCTTGAGCAGGGGGCTGGACTAGAAGACCTCCAAGGTCCCTTCCAGTTCTATTCTATTCTAATTCAGATGACAATATGATTGATATGAAAGCATTGCTCACAGCCAACTTGTTTTCCTTCAGTAGCTCTTAATTCATACTCCATTTGTTGTAGTGTACAAAACAGTAGCTTTCGTTGTGGCAAGTAGACTAGGAAGCTGGATGAAGCTGCCAGCGAAGAGGCAGAATTCACAGTAGTTGCATCACCTCTTACTACGGTTGCATATTTAAAGAGATTGACTTGCTTGATTGATTTAATAAGGTGGCCATGCTAGCAGCAAGAGATGATGTCAGAATCAATTAGTGTACTGAATACATCTAATCAAAGGTACCCATATGCAAAAGTTTGCTTGCATATAGCAAACAATTACCCCTCCCATGGCAACAAATATAATTAAAGGATGGTAACAAATAATCAGTCAAGGATTTTGGACTACGAACCTTCATAACCAAGATGCATAATAACAATTGAAGCTTGTTAGATAGGAAACAGATTACTATAGTAGTTGCACTGAAAAATATTAAAAGAGTTTGAACATATTCAAGCAGATATATCCTGCATAAAAAGTTAAGAGAAGTGAGGAGAGAAATAAATCAGCTTTATTCTCCATTCTCTTACATCTCTAATCTGGTATTTGAGTTTTTGCCTAGTAAACATATTCCTGCTGGAACTGTTGTAAAGTACTAATTGCTGGAAGAACTTCCTGTGTCAGTGCCATATAAACTTTAACTGTTGTTATTAGATTATAAAGGAGTTCTTTATCCTTGTAAGCAGGGTTACTTGAAGGAAAACAGCTAAAATGATTGGCTGAGAAGGCAATTTTTCTTGGTTTAAAAGTGTTTCCCAAAATGGCAGGTTCAAGAGGCAGTCCCATCATATGTATTAGCATGTACCTCCTTACTGTATTTCCTATTTTCCAACAAAGTTGGCAGATGTTGCCTAATTGGAATCACATAGCAATCATTGATTATTTTATTGTGCCATTCCATACTTCTAGACAACAAGCCAGCATTGAATTTATCTTTCAAATAAAGCTACATAAGTTGTTAAGATGATGGAAACGGTTGGCGTTTTGAGACCATGTTCTGGTTAATAGTGGCTTCCTTGCTCACAAATGGCTTTCATGGACAGTTATAAATAAGCAACTTTGCAAAAGATAGATTGATGTGGTTACTCCCTAGCACCCCCTCAAACTAAAGATGCTTTCTACCCCCCCTAATTACTTTGTGTTGTTTCTGAACAAATGGACATACTTCAAAAGGGAGACTAGTATAGCTAGTCTGACAGACGTGAGGAGAACCTGTGGCCTAGAGGTTAATACAGCTGCCTAACATGCAAGCAGCCCAGGTTCTAATCTCAGAAGTGTATGGCTAGCTGATGAGAGCTAGCCCCAGGGCTCTGTTTTGGGCCCAGTGCTCTTCAACATCTTCATCAACGATTTGATGAGGGTATAGATAGGGAACTCATCAAATTTGCAGACGACACCAAGCTGGCAGGAATAGCCAACACTCCAGAAGACAGGATTAAGATACAGAAGGATCTGGACAGACTTGAACACTGGGCACTATCTAACAAAATGAAATTCAATGGTGAAAAAAGCAAGGTTCTACATTTAGGCAAGAAAAACCAAATGTACAAGTACAGCATAGGTGGCACCTTGCTCAATAGTAGTAACTGTGAGAGGGACCTCGGAGTCCTAGTGGACAATCACCTAAATATGAGCCAGCAGTGTGCTGCAGCTGCCAAAAAGGCCAACATAGTGCTAGGCTGCATTAACAGAGGGATAGAATCAAGATCACATGAAATGTTAATACCACTTTACAATGCCTTGGTAAGGCCACACTTGGAATACTGCATCCAGTTTTGGTCACAACGATGTAAAAAAGATGTTGAGACTCTAGAAAGAGTACAGAGAAGAGCAACAAAGATGATTAGGGGACTGGAGGGTAAAGCATATAAGGAACGGCTGCTGGAATTGGGTATGTCTAGTTTAATGAAGAGAAGGAAGAGAGGAGACATGATAGCAGTGTTCCAATATCTCAGGGGCTGCCATAAAGAAGAGGGAGTCAAGCTATTTTCCAAAGCGCCTGAAGGCAGGACAAGAAGCAATGGGTAGAAACTAATCAAGGAGAGAAGCAACCTAGAACTAAGGAGAAACTTCCTGACAGTGAGAACAATTAACCAGTGGAACAACCTGCCTCCAGAAGCGGTGAATGCTCCAACACTGGAAGTTTTTAAGAAGAGACTGGACAGCCATTTGTCCGAAATGGTATAAGGTTTCCTGCCTGAGCAGGGGGTTGGACTAATGACCTTCAAGGTTCCTTCCAACTTTACTATTATTATTATTATTATTATTATTATTATTATTATTATTATTATTATTATTATTATTATTATTATTATTATTATTATTATTATTATTATTATTATTATTATTATTATTATTATATAGCTCGAAATAGCTATACTAGTCTCTCTTTAACTCTTTGTCAGCAATATATATATATATATAGGCCACAGGCTCTTTCTCACTTTGTTAGCTACAAGAGACAGGGGAAGAGGATGAATGCTTTTTTCTTTTTGAGCACCCTGTCGGCCCAAATATGGGAAAGAGAAGTCTTTTGCCTGTATCAGCTCAACCTAGAGCCATCCACAGGCAGCAGTCGCTTAACTGCGACATCATATGTGTTCCAAAATTTGAATTGCTAACAA
>NW_015387610.1:0-16490 GCF_001527695.2 Protobothrops mucrosquamatus
GCGGTGCATGGGATTTCATATACTCCTTGATTTTCTAACTCAATTTTATCTTTGGGGTTTCTTAGGATGGTAGATATTTTTCGGTTTGTGCAGAATGCTGTCTTGATGTTGTGTTTGTGGAGGATCTTGCTGATTCTGTCTGTGGTGCCTTTTATGTATGGGAGGAGGGCTTTGCCGTTTTCTTGTTCTCTGTCTTGGAGAACAAGAAAACCCCCACTAAAATCCAAGACAGAGAACAAGAAAACGGCATATATATATATTTGGATGTAGAAGAGGGGAGAATGGAAGTAAGGAGAGGGTGTGAGAGGTTGGAGAGGCGGCCCCATAGAACAACGGATAACAACTGGTATGCAAATGAGGGGCATGGAAAAGAGGAAGGGGACAGAGAACACATCGCAACAGGACCACCAGGACAGGGAAGGAAGGAGTGTGAGAGGGGGGAGGAGTTGAGGGATACGGAGAGCTTGAATAACCAAAAAAGGGGGGGAAGATTCCACCTGGCCCAGAGTTACACACAGAGAGAATGAGCAGCATTACACACGTAGGCAGGGGAGGCAAGACAAGATTAGTCACCGGCACGAGAGCTGTAATTAGAGCGCAGCCCAATCAATTGGGACCGGTGACAAGGTCCAGGACCCGGGCGCAAACGACATGTTATCTATAAAGGAACTCTCCCATGGACTGGCATTTAACCCTGACGATGTCGGAAGCTACCGACGAAAGCTTGGTGATTATTAATGGTATTAAACTTTTCTAGTTTATTATACTCCTGGTGTTCACGTTTTATTGATTTAAAGATGATTATACCCAGGAGTCACGTTTTTAGTTTTAACGTTATTAGTATATATATATATATATATATATATATATAGTCAGAAGGTAAAGGTTTCAAAATTATTGCTTTAGCTGGTTTATCGTTATAGATAGGAGTGGCAGCAAAAGTTGGTCCAGATATAGTGGAGCTAACAATTCTCTAAATAAGTGGGATAAGGCATAATAAACACAAAAACCCTCCTAAGGCCAAAACCACAATGAACAATATCCTTTTCCAATTATCAAACATTCCCAAAAACCATCCTCCAACATTCAGTGCTCCTGTTCATGTCTGGACAGGGACATGAGCCAACTTTCGCATTCTGTCAGTGACTTCTTTGACATATTCCTTATATGTAATGTCGGACTGGCGTCTAATAATACAATTTAGGGCCACAATGATGAAATAGAGGGCCCATTTGGTTGGACGGTCCTTTTCTTTCCAAGTCCAATTAAAATAAGAAGTGATGTTCTCTCAAGCTTCACATTTAAAAATAAAACAATTCTTTTGGGCCAGATTAATAATAATAATAATAATAATAATAATAATAATAATAATAATAATAATAATAATAATAATAATAATAATAATAATAATAATAATAATAATAATAATAATAATAATAATAATAATAATAATAATAATAATAATAATAATAATAATAATAATAATAATAATAAAAAGTGTCTTTGATACTGAGGGAATCTCAATTGTGGTTTCCAGTTCATAAAAATCAACTTGAACCCATATTTGTATCTGGGTCAATTGATAGCGAGTTCAAATGATGCTGAAAAATCCATTGGTCTGGTTATCTTGAAGCACACCGGGTTGCAGGAATCCTTTGAATGTGTCAGGTTGGGTAGGATGTGCAAACATATTTGGCGTTTAATGTGTAGGCCTGTCTCCACACTTAGTCCATTTAACTTGATTATAGTCAATAGCTTTACATGCAGCAAAAAAGATTCTGGCACTTGTCCATAAGTCTCATGTTATTCTTCCCCAAAAGGTAATGTCTGTATGTCCCTTCATATGTCCAGATTTAAAGTTGTTGGTAAAGCTTTACTATATTGACAGGAGCATAACAAGTGACCCTGTTGCCCCTTTGCAAGTGGAATACGTAGTCTTGTTATAAACACAACTAACTTTTGTTCCTTAAAGTATTGGGCCCATGGTCCTTCCTTCTACAAAAGAAGGTACAAGGGAAACAACAGTAGCAGAAGAAAAATATTTTAATACATAGTCCAGGTTCTAGGAACACTATTTCCAGGGTAGTCCAATCCATTGAGGTTTTTCTCCTACTTAGATGGAAACAGTTCAACAGGTGAGGCAGGTTGAAATTTCATTTTCAGGTCGTCCAGCTGCGGAGCTTGTCACTGGAGAGGATATGATGGGACTTTCCATGGACTCATGCCTTGATTCCTTAAATCAGGAGGACTTGGCATGGTTGAGACCACTCATGACTGGTATTTCTAGGTGACAGTTCTTTTCACCTGAACCCACTCTCCAGGAACAACAATGGCCAGAGACAGGTGGTAGAGCAGCCTGGGCCTGTACTGAGATAGAAGACAAAATCTGTGCCAGATTATGCAAATATTGAGTAACTTTCTTCTCTTCTTCATTGACATTCTTGAACCTTCATGTAACAAAAGCCTCCCATACATCATTTCAAAGGGACAAAGATAGCTTTCCAATTGAGGCCTATATTGAAATGGCCTCACCACTAAATGTTGTAAAGCTTTTTATTTACTTGTATTTATCACAGATTTGTTTAACTAAAGTATAAATACAACCATCCTGTTTTAGAAAAGTATCAATCATCCCTTGCGACCCCCCTTCAGTGGCTGCTTCTGTGTCCTAGCTCCGTGGTGGCGAACCTATGGCACGCGTGCCACAGGTGGCACGCAGAGCCCTCTCTGTGGGCATGTGCGCTGTCACCCCAGTCCTAGGCCTCCGCCGCCGTGTGTGAAAAAAAAGGTTCAATCAATCAATTTCAACTTCTCATGGGAAAAAAAAGATCTTGCAAAGTTGGAATTGCTTGATTGAACTTTTTTTTCAGTCCCACACAGCGGCAAAGGAAGTGAGGTGTCGGAGCTGGAAAAAAGGTGCCGGGGGGGGGAGCGGCGGGAGCAGGGCACTCCATGCGAGGGGTGGGGCGGGGCCTGTTGCTTCCCTCCCCCTGCCAGACACTTGCCGAAGCCGCACAGGGTAAGGTTGCTGCCCCCGCCCCCGTCCAGATGCCCTCGCCTCCCCCAAGCGGTTTTTTACTAACCTGCCCTTCAGCTGCATTCCGTTTCTCCATTCGCTTTTCAGCCTTCGCCACATGTTTGTGGGACAAAAAAAAAAGTTCCATGAGACTTTCTAACTTCTTGCGAGATCTTGTGAGAAGTTAGAAAATCTCATGGAACTTTTTTTTTTATACCGATAGTCCCACAAACACGTGACGAAGGCTGAGAAGCAAACGGAGAAACGGAATGCAGCTGAAAGGCAGGTTAGTAAAAAAATGCTTGGGGGAGGCGAGGGCATCTGGGTGGGGGCAGGGGCGGGGAACTTACCCTGCATGGTGGCAGGAGGGTTAATGGCGGGTGCGAGGGGCCCAGGAGGAGCTGCAAAAAGCAGGCGGAGGGGAGGCAGATTGTGGGCACCGGCGGTGACACCAGTGCAGAGGCTGATCGCAGTCACAAGCAGGACAGCCATGCAGGGCAGTTCCGCTCAGCTCCGCTCCGGCCCCGGACAGTGCCTCTGTCCTCCGTGGCTGTCCTGCTAGCGACTGTGATCAGCCTTCGTGCCAGCACCGCTGTAGACATTGCGCAATGGGGGCGTGTATCCAGGCAGCTCGGATGAGAAGAAGGTGGGCTTCATAGGGCTGGACCCCGGCACCCCTGAGTCCTCCCGTGATGGGGCCCTGCTGATCGCCGGCTCTGAGGGCGGTGGCGGGAAACGCGGCTCGATCCTCAGCAAGCCCCGTTTGCCACCTCCTGCCTAATGCCGCTGCCATGAGGCCACAGAACAAGCTGGGTGGAGGTAAGGAACCGAGTCAGGGTGGGCAGAAGGGCACTCTGCAATGGTTGGGTCCGACGCACGAGGGGCTGCTTCCTCACTTTCTGTGCTGTGCCGGGGCTGGGCTGGACTGGCCGTGGAGTCTCCTTGCCGCTTCTTCCCCCGCAGACATCGGGAGTGCCCACCCCACCTACCGCTCATCCCGGGGCACCTGCCGCCATCCCGCACTCTTCAGCCTGTCGCCAGCCAGCCGGGCATGCCGAGCTCGGGCCTCGGCAGATGGAGGCCGGAGGGAAGCGAGAGCTGTGGCTGCCTGGCTCCTCTGCCTGAGGACGCGTGCGGGGAGAGCCGCGCCTGGCTCGGTAAGCCGTGGTCCACCTGCAGAAGGAGTAGAAGGATGGAGGAGGGCTGGCCGGGGATGGGCGCAGGGCCGCCCACGGGGGGAATCTGACCAGCCCCAGCCTGGAGGGGGGGGAGAGGCCAAGGGAGCCCGAAGGGAGGCATCCTGGCACGCCCGGCTGGCCGGCAACAGGCTGGAGAGTGTGGGACGGCGGCAGCTGCCCCAGGATGAGCGGTAGGTGGGGTGGGCACTCCCGATGTCCACGGGGGAAGAAGCCGCGAGGAGGCTCCACGCCCAGTCCAGCCCAGTCCCGGCACGGCACGGCAAGCGAGGCAACAGCCCTATGTGTGTCCCCATGTGCGAGCGCACCCCCGCCCTGCCAGGCAAGTGGAGCCGTGGCATCTTCGGCAGAAGAGTGCAGGCGGGCAGCGGAAGGCACGAGGAGCCCTGATCCCAACACAGCCCCTCCCCACTCTTCTCCTCCCCCCCTTGGAAGAGCTGCGGGGCTCAGGAGCCTCCCCCCATGCCCCCCCACCCGCTGAGCAAGATGCCCTCCTGCCCACTGCCCCACCCGCCAGACCAACATCGAGCTGGCCACGCCCACCCTGGCCATGCCCACCTAGCCTACCATTTCCACCATAGCCACGCCCACCCAGCGGGCCATGCCCACCCAACGAGCCACTCCCACCCGGCACCCGGTGATACATAAGTGGGTTTTGGGTTGCAGTTTGGGCACTCGGTCTCTAAAAGGTTCGCCACCACTGGTATAGGGTTTCCTGCCTGAGCAGGGGGTTGGACTAGATGACCTCCAAGGTCCCTTCCAACTTTCTTATTATTGTTATTATTATTATTATTATTATTATTATTATTATTATTATTATTAAAAACAATATAATACTATGTTACCTTGTGTTATGGAGCAACAGAAAAATAATCAGTCATGCTACCACTCGCCATGCTCATGAGTTCATCAAAGCCTGGCACTCCACAAGCAATTCCATCAACAGACACATTGACCTACAACCAGCCTATGAACCCCTTAGAATCCATGTCAACTGCACAGCCAACCAGAGACAGCACCGACCCTCAACCAACCCACGCAAGCCCCCCTCCCACCAGCAGTTCACCTCCCAATGACCCTGACCTGATGTAACCTCCCCATCACAAGACCATCACAAGACCCAGCACAGACCCTCACTTGACACACCCACACCTGAAGCCCTTATAAACAGAACACTGGCACTGACATCCCCTAACATCTGCTGAAGATGTTACCTAGCCTGGTAATGAAACGTTCAGAAACCAATCCACAAGCTCGGACAACGAACCTTCACCCTCACTATGTTACCTATTTGTTGTATTTTAACTTTGGTATTTGAGCCAGGGAACTGCCCAGCCTGCAGCTTCAAGGACCCTCTTTGCAGCCAACAGAGATGGTCACAAGGCGAGCAGAAGAAGACCCACAGGTGCATGGGTCCTCACCAATGGCTTGCTTCCTTGTGCCTGGCTCCCCTACTGCCACCGGATGCTGCAAGGCAGCAACAAGGCAGGCAAGGCAGAGGCTGGAGCCAGTGAGGAAGAGGAGGTGAGGAAGGGCACTCCAGCTGCAACTTTCCAGATGTGGCATTGGCCAGATGGGAAGGAACCACCTCCCCCCCAGCTCCTCTTTCAGGTGGTGTCCCCTCCATGGGAAAAAAACATCATGGGCAGTGATTGTGAGGTACACTATGTGGTCACCAAAGGCGAAATTGATGTGCAAGCTGGTGGCAGTGGTGGGGACACACTAAGGTGCTCTGTAGGTGACAGCAGGGAGCCAGTGCAGGAGCCTCAGACCCAGTTTGGGGAGGGGGGAGAAAAAGAGAAAGAGAAGGGGAAAAAATGAGAGTGGGCAAAAAAACACAAGAGAAAAGTTGAAATCAAACTTTTTCAATTCTGGCCACGGTGCAGAGCAGCCTCCCGCCCACCAGGGGGAGAAAGCAGCCCACTGCACAGCCTCCTGCTCTCCCTGCCCCAGCATTTGGCGAGTTATCTTGCATGGCTAATTGTCCCACGTGGGATAGTGACCGGGGAGATTTGTTCCAAGGGGAATCACCTGGTGCAAGGCAGTGTCAACTCTACAATGAGCATGGCTGCAGCCATTTTTTCTTCTCATTCTAGGTTGCCACATAGAACGGAGGGTGGGGGGGGGTTGCTCAGGTGCTTCGTTAGTCAAAATAATCTTCTGTCCTGTGGGAACCAAGGTCATCAGCTTCTCCCGAGACTAGGGACTGGGCGTTGCATAAAAAGCCCGCCAAATAATCATATTGGGGAACGTAGTTGCTTGCATAGTTTTATGGGTGGGACATTTAACTTTGTATTGGGCAATTGTTACTTGTGTATTCAGACTTGGTTTCACTTTTGACCATGCCGATACTTTGTAACTAATAAACATGTTCTTTGAGGAATTCTCAAGCCTCAGAGTTCTGCTTTATTCATCTCTGTCTGTTGGAACCATGACATTAAACCAAGTCTCCTAAAACTTTCATTTTCTTTTGGGGTGCTGGGCCCCAACCACCTACCCATCCTTTGGGAGAGCAGTAATGACTCGGTGAAGATTTGAGAATGGAGAAAAAGAATGGAGCCATTGCTGGCCACAATGGAACTCCAGCTGTTGGATCACAAGCAGTTGCTCCAGACACCGAGGAGGTGTCACTGGCAAGGGCTCGGCCAAAGTCCCGGTTGATCTAACCTGGGAAGCTGGTACTGCAGGGAGGAACTACGATCCTAGCAGACATCTATCAAGCCGAAGCTGCCCCTCAGTGTAGGAGCACTCCTGTTGCTGCTGAAGAGGAACTCCTGTTGCTGCCATCCCAGGGGTTTTCATCTGCGGCATACCAGACGGGCAAGGGATCGATCGGAGGGGATGACTCCAGAGACTGGAAGTTCCAGTCCGCAGTCCACAGACCCTTGCTTGAGCAGCTGAAGGAGAAGTTCAGCAGACTGGAGGTAAAAGAAACAGTTCCCGTCATCCAGGTTGTGAGCACCGTGTGTGGGGGGGAATGCCAAGGGCTACCCATCTCTCCCCCCCCTCGCCGGAGTCCCAGCCTGACTGCGGGAGCTCGTGTTGCCTCACCTATTCCCCAGCCAGCTGTGTTGTCAAGCCCTGTATCCCAACCAAGCCCACTACCGTGGCTTCGGGCTGCCAGTCCAGGAGTCCAGCCAAGGGAAATCTGGAGGGTGGTTTGGCCACGTCCCCAGGACCAACAAGCAGCTCAGCAGAAAGTGCAGGTGGCCCCACCATGATTTGAGCAGCCTCTCATCAAGCCCACCTTTGATGGGGACCCCGAGTAGCTATCCTTCTTCCTGAATCAAGTGTGGGCTCATCTAGATCACTACGCTTATGCCTACCTGGATGATGCTCAGATGGTGAATGCCGTGGCAGCCAATTTGGAGGGGGAAGCGGCCGACTGGGTGAGCAACCTCCATGATGAAGGGGCTCCTGAGCTGCAGAATGCTAACCTATTCATGGAGCAACTGAGAGGTTGTTTTGAAGACGAATCCCAGATCCTGTTGGCCGAGAAAGAAATCCATTCTCTGAAGCAAAAAGGCCATCCCGCTAAGGAATACGTTTGTGAATTCAGGCGAGTTGCTGGTTGGCTTGGGAAGTGGCCGGAATGATTGTTGATCAACTACTTCAAGCAGGGGCTCGACTGCGACCTACTCCAAGCCTGCATCATTCAGGGCTTTCCTGACCAATTCCATGAGTGGTACAGCATGGCAGTGATGCTGGACATCGAATTGGATCGCCCAAGAAAGCCAGGCACAGCTGAACCCAAGTCACCGCGCACCCAGGAGAAGCACCTTTTTGGCCAACGTTCTCAAGCCACCATGACCACCAGCGCCCCCCAGACACCAGTTAGCGCTCCAATCAAATGCTACCGATGTGGCGGTGCACCTGCCACACACCTGCCAGAACCAGTGCGGTTGGAAATGAGCCGGCACTGGGAAATCATTCATTTTGTGGTGGTCCCAAAAATGACTGAGGCTGTAATTTTGGGTCTGGCCTGGCTCGACAAGTGGTGCCCGACCATCTGGTGGGAGAATGGAGTGAGGAATTTGAGATTGGGGGTCGGTCCCTTCCCTCCTGCCACCACCAGTGATACAAAGGACTATACCATAAATGAGGCTCAGGAAGAACACCCTGAAAAACTAAAGGCTGTTGTAGAGAAGCTGACAGGAATCCAGCTTGCCCCAACTGAATACCATGATTTAGCCGAGGCGTTTAGTGAGAAAGAATGTGACGTCCTCCCCCCTCACCGGGCTACGGACTGTGCCATTGAAATCTTACCCGGGGCCAAGCTCCCGAAGGCAAGAATGTACTCAATGATGCCCAGAGAGATGAAAGAGTTAAAGGAGTACATTGATAAGAACCTGGCCCGGGGTTTCATCCAACCAGCAACATCTTGTGTAGCAGCCCCTGTATTGTTCAAAGAAAAGAAATATGGGTCACTGAGATTATGCGTGGATTTTAAAAGATTGAACGCTGTCAGCCTACAAAACATGTACCCCCTTCCCTTAATGAAGGACATGTTACCCCACCTGGCAAAGGGGAACGTTTTTACAAAGTTGGATTTAAGGGAGGCTTATTACCGAGTCCGGATTAAGGTGTCAGCCATCCTTACCACACCCCTGGCTCCAACAGGAACAACGCTGAGTCGAGTTGAGTTCACAGGTGGCTTTAATCAAGGAATGTTCTAACATACACAATAGCAAACGAAGTTAGCGCTGGGAGCAATCGCCTCCCAGCGCCTTACATATGCGTTTCCCACCTGGCCCCACCCCCCACCCACCTAACCAGCATCCGGTGTGTGAAGCGATATGAGCAGTGAGGCAGGACGCCCTGCAAACTTCCGGCTCCACGCGGTTTCCCTGCTCTGCTCAGCTGTTCTTTGGGACGTGCTACAGGCTTGTGGCTGCCTGGTAAGTCCCTGTGCCGATCAGCTGCTCGTCGGGACACGCGGCAGGTTTCTGGCTTCCTAGTGCCTCCCAGCACTGAACAGCTATTCGGCGGTGTAGCCGCAGGGACGACGACCACGCCACCACGCTCAGCCATTCCAGGTCCAGGTACAGAGGGAAAGGCCATTGCCGCTGGTCTGGTTGCTGGCTGCTGTCCGTATCCCCCACCCCCCTCCCGTCAGTGTCAAGCCCATGGGGCTTGACAGGTGGCCCCCTCTACCAGGGCTCCACCTGGAAGGCAAGGAGAAACATGTGATTAATCACGGGCCATGGCAGAGGATGCAGCTAACCCCCCTCCTGGCTTACAAGGATACCATCGGTGGAAGAGCCGCAACAGTCGGGGGGCTTGGATGTCCGCTTTCCCCACCCAGGATGCATCCGTAACAGGGTACCCCTTCCACCGCACCAGGTATTGCAAATGATCCTGTCAGGTATGGGAGTCTAACACCTCTTGGATCTCATAATGGTCCCCCATGACAGGGCCCGGTATCCATTTCAGGGATCTAAAGGAGGACCCCTCCACCAGCTTCAGTAAGCTGCTATGGAAAACCGGGTGCACCTTTCCCAGAAGCCGGGGTAGTTGTAGCCGTACGATGACCGGGTTAATGACTTGCACAATCCGGAACGGGCCAATGAATTTCGGCCCTTTTTACAGGGTATCTTCAGGCGCAGGTACTTGGTTGACAGGTACGCCATATCCCCCACCTGAAAGGGCGTACGTATGCCTCTTTGTCCGCCTTCATCCGCGGCCACCAGAATTGGCGTCTCACTAGGTGCTCCTTGAAGAGCACCGGAGCCGCGATCCATGACTGTGCAGGCTGGATGAATCCCCGTGCCAGGTTCTTGTTGATGTATTGACACAGCTCTTCCATCTCTTTGGGCATCATCGCATACATCCTGGGCTTAGGGAGTTTGGCAACCGGTAGGATGTCGATCGCACAGTCAGTTGGCCAATGGGGAGGCAACACGTTGCACTCACGCTCGCTGAAGACCTCAGCTAGGTCGGCGTACACCGCCAGGAAGGGGGGTTCCCCCATGATACTCCCCTTCCCCACGACATCCTCCCTACTGCTCTCTACGCTTTTTTGTGCTTGTTCATGAGGGGGCAGCCGAGGGCCAGCGCCTATCCATATCTTCCGGTATCCCCCCTCCCACCAGATTGTAGGGCCCCAGTTGTCCAGCCATGCCAGCCCCAAGATAACGGCCTCTATCATGGAGGGGACCACTATAAACTGGAGGACCTCCCAATGGGCCATTTCCAGCTGTACCAGCTCCGTTACGAGGGTGGCCGGAACCCCCCACCAAACAGGGAGCCATCCACCTGCTCGAACTGTACAGGGCTGGCCAGCTGCCTCACTCTGATCCCCACCTCAGCCACCACGGCCCTACTGATCAGGCAACGGGTACAGACGGAATTGATTAAGGCCCTGTACTCCCCACGGTGGCCTGTCTGTGGACCCATCAAAAAGATGGGGACCACAAATGGCCGTACGGGTTCACTCACCATTGGGTCTTCTGTTGACTCTTCCCCACTGTCGTAGGTGACAAGCTGGTACCTCGTTGCGGTTGTTGCCTCCTCCTCCTTTGCCCCCCCTTGAGGGGTGGGGAGCCCCTGCCTGGTGTGCAGCCCTCGACTTCTCTGGGGTCTTCTTGAGTGTGGCTCCGGCTCTCCCAGGAGTCCCTGGTTTCCCCTGTGGCACGGGAACTGGACACTCTGCAACTCGATGTCCCGGCTGGTTGCAGCAGAAGCATCTAAGAAATGGATGAGGAGTACCTGTGGAGGGACCCGGCCCTGGGCCCAGTGCTGCCCGGCCTTCGTCCCTTGGTTTCTCCATGGCCCTACGTAGTCCTGACGGTCCATCCCCCTTGGACCGGAATTCCTGCAGCCCTGCGTCCAGGTCCACCACCACGTGAAACCAGTCCTGTAGCCTGCTTGGGATGCCATGGTAGACACACGCTTGGCGCAGGTCACGGTCCAAACCTGCCCGGAACTGGTGGACCAGGAGGCTTTCTGGCCAAGACCGCAGTCTGCCAGTCACCTGCCGGACCTCCCGTACATATGCAGCCACGGACCGGCCTCATTGCTTCAGTGCCAACAACTCCCCCTCTGTGTTCTGTCCCCCGTCCAACTCACACACCCCAACCAGTCAGCTGAGGGTTAAAAGACTGCTCAGCACTGCCAAAAACACAGATAAACACTTGGCAGCAACTCCGTGGCTGCCTGCCAAGACCTTTACTGATAACTCACAGTACACATACAAATCAAAGTCCAAGATAATTCCGAAGTGCTACAACAGAAGATTCAGTATTGTTCATCACAAGAGTTGCAAACGGCACACCCCTTGCTTATATAGCCTGTGGGGTGTGGCCCAGTGACTCAGCT
Source organism: Protobothrops mucrosquamatus (assembly GCF_001527695.2). Lineage (NCBI taxonomy): Eukaryota > Metazoa > Chordata > Lepidosauria > Squamata > Viperidae > Protobothrops > Protobothrops mucrosquamatus. The sequence continues at coordinate 11,530 of NW_015387610.1, forward strand.
GAAATCTCTGGCACGACGTTTTAGCTGCTGTGCACGTTTGTCCCTCCGACGCTGGCGTGGATCCAGCCAAGACGTATCCTCCTCAGAGTCCGACACACCTGGCTCCTGGCCAATCCCAGAAGCACCTGGCTCCTGGCCGATCCCAGAAACACCTGGCTCCTGGCCAATCTCCTCTCCGTCGAAAGACACCGAAGGCCGCACCAGAGGGGAAGGTCCTGGAGAGGGAGGCCTGGCCATCTCCTCTCCTTCATGTTCAGAGCCTTCCTCCTCCGATGATAGGGACCCACAGGACGGAGCCACAACACTATCCCCCACCGCAGGGCCCTTTCCCCGGGTCTGACGGTCGGGATGTGGTCGGGACGGAAACTGGTCGTGAAAGGCCCGTACCAGGTCAGGGGCCCGAACGGAAGAAGCGTCCACCCAGCTGAAATCTTCGGGCCCGTACCCCTTCCAGGCGATGAGGTATTGGAAGCGCCCCTTTAGCCAACGGGAGTCCCGAATGCTGTCCACCTCGTACGTCGAGGTGTCGTCCTCGTCGGCTGCGACTGGAGGGGCAGGCATTGTCGGGCGTCGGAGATGGCTCGCAGGGGCCTCAGGGACCAGGAGGGACCGATGGAAAACGGGGTGGAGCCGCATGGAGCGTGGTAGAGTCAACCGGTAGGCCACCGGGTTGATGACCGCCTCGACTGGGAAGGGACCGATAAAGCGGTGGTCCAGTTTCCTCACCGGCCGGTCCGTGGGGAGGTGTTTCGTGGACAGCCACACCCGATCTCTGACTTCCAGCGGTGGCGTTGCCCGTCGGGAGCGGTCGGCGACCCGTTTATAGTCGTCCTTCGCCCGGATCAGCTGCCGTCGCACCAGTTGCTGCACTGCCTGCAGCTCCGAGAGGAAGTCCTGGGTCTCGGGAACAGGGGAATCTGGGAATGCCAACGGGAAAAACCGTGGATGGTATCCGACATTGGCATGGAACGGGGTCATCTGGGTGGAGGTGTGTTGGGAGTTGTTGAAAGCGAACTCCACCAGGGGAAGGTACTCGGCCCAGTTGTCCTGCTGCTGGTTGACGAAACAGCGGAGGTACTGCTCCAGGATGCCGATGACCTTCTCCGTGCCCCCGTCAGTCTCCGGATGGTGCGCCAACGATAGGCACACCTGCACCTCCAGCGCGGCCATCAGGCTTTTCCAGAAGCGGGCCGTGAACTGGGCTCCGCGGTCCGACACCACCCTGTCCGGCAGACCATGGAGGCGAAAGATGTGCTGCAGGAACAGACGGGCCGTGGTGCGGGCTGATGGCAGTCCGCGGCACGGGATGAAATGGGCCATCTTAGTGAGCATGTCCACCACCACGAGGACGGTCATGAACGTGGCGGACAGTGGTAGATCCATCAGGAAATCCATGGAGATGGCACCCCACGGTCTCTCCGGTGTCGGCAGTGGTTGGAGGAGTCCAGGAGGTGGGCCGGATGCGGATTTGGCCTGTCGGCACGTCACACAGGACGTCACGTAAACGTGCACGTCATGCCGTACCCTAGGCCACCAAAAAGTCCGCGTCACCAAGTTCAAGGTCTTAAAGAACCCGAAGTGCCCCGCCGCGGGATTGTCATGGCACTGGTTCATGACGAGGGCTCGGAGCGGACTTGTAGGCACGTACAGTCGGCCCCGGTGGTTCAGCAAGCCGTCCTCCAAGGTCCATGGGGACGCTGGGCCAACTTCCGCTTTCCGCTGCTGCGACCAGTCATCACGGCGCTGCACTTCCAGCACCTGAGCCCGCAGGTCCACCGGTTCCTGGACCGCGGCCAAGGCCTCTGCGGGCAGCACCGTCCAAGAGGGAAGGGGGTCCTTGGGGCAGAAGTATTCCGGCTTGCGGGATAGCGCGTCCACCCTCTGATTGAGGCCACTCGGAACATAGGTGACGTGGAAATTGAACCGGGCGAAAAACAACGACCACTGGATCTGCCGCTGGTTCAACTTCCTGGCCGTGGTGAGGTGCTCTAAGTTCCGATGGTCCGTCTGCACCTCCACCTGGTATCGGGCCCCCTCAAGGTGATGCCGCCAAGCCTCGAACGCAGCCTTGATAGCAACTCCTTTTCCCAGATGGTGTAGTTGCGCTCGGAAGGATTGAGTTTCCGGGAGTAATAAGCGCAGGGAAAAAGAGTGCCACCATCCACCGGGGCCTGTAGCAGAACCGCTCCAATCGCCACGTTGGACGCATCCGTCTCGACCACGAACGGACGGTGTGGATTGGGATGCCTCAGGACCGGCTCCGTGACGAAGGCCCGCTTGAGGACCTCGAAGGCCTGCTGCTGTGGGGGCCCCCACTGGAACGGGACTTTCTTCCGAAGCAGTTGGGTCAGCGGGAAGGTCAGAGTGGCGTAGCCCGGGATGAAGGTCCAGTAGTAGTTGGCGAACCCCAGCAGACGCTGGACGTCCTTCACCCGACGTGGGGGTTCCCAACTGCGCAAGGCCTCCACCTTGCGCGGGTCCATCGCGATGCCCTTGGAGGTGATGATGTGCCCAAGGAACTCTATGGAAGTCTGGAAGAAGTAACATTTCTCCAACTTCGCATAGAGTTGATTCTCCCACAGGCGCTGCAGGACCTGGCGGACATGCTGAAGGTGGCTCTCCTGGTTCTGGGAATAGATTAAAATGTCATCCAGGTAGATCACCACGAACCGGTCCAACATGTCCCGGAACACGTCGTTCATCAGGTGCTGGAAGACCGCGGGGGCGTTGGTCAACCCGAACGGCATGACGGTGTACTCAAAGTGGCCGTATCGGGTGCCAAACGCCATCTTGCACTCGTCCCCCTCATGCACGCGCACCAGGTTGTAGGCCCCTTGGAGATCGAGCTTGGTGAAGATCGAGGCCTCCCGCAACCTCTCCATCAGCTCTGGGATGAGCGGCAGGGGGTAGCGATTCCTCACTGTGATGGCATTCAAGCACTGGTAATCGCAGCACAGGCGTAGGTCCCCCATCTTCTTCTTCACGAAAAGGACCGGGGCCGAGAGCGGGGAGGACGAAGGCCGGATAAACCCACGGGCCAAGTTCTGCTCCAGAAAATCCCGTAGGGCGGCCAACTCGGGTTCTGACATGGAATACAGGCGGCCCGCGGGCAGTGGCGCGTTGGGCAGCAGATCCACCGGGCAGTCGTAGGGTCGATGCGGGGGTAATCGGTCCGCCTCCTTTTCGCTGAACACATCGGCGAAGGTCGTCAGCTCAGGAGGCAAGGAGACGGCTGGGGTGGAGACGTCCTGGCCGGCACAGGTGTGGCGGTGGTGATCGACACACTGCAGGCTCGGGAACGAGATGGCGTTTCTCGACCATGCCACCTGAGGATCGTGGGCCCGAAGCCAGGCCATCTCCAGGACCAAGGGAAAATGAAGGTCCGCCGTCACATAAAACTGAATCGCCTCCTCATGGGCCCCAATGGCGAGGCGCAAAGGCTGGGTAGCGAATTGGATGGGCCCCGCCAGGAGCTCCCACCCATCAATAGTCTCGACCCTCAACGGAGGGTCCACTGGAACCAGAGGGACCTTAAAATGGGCCACAAAGGCCTTGTCCATAAAGTTCAACGTGGCCCCCGAGTCAACCAGCGCATGTGCCGGAAGCCCCTCCGACCGGTTGGCCAACAACACCCGGGTGTCCAGAATCAGGTGCCGAGGGGGCTCATAGTCCACAGCCGCCGACTCCGGTGGGGCATGATTACGTGCCTGACCCAGGGTTTCCCCTAGACCAGGCCTGGCCCGTTTCCCGGCTGATCACGCCGAGACTCCGGAACAGGCTTGAGCGTCCCACTCTGCTTCCTGGGACACGAGGCGGCAAAATGTCCAGCCTCACCACAATAGAGGCACAATCCCCCTTGGCGTCGCTGCATCCGCTCCTGGGCCGTCAGGTGAGGTCTCGCTGCTCCGAGCTCCATGGCTCCTCACCCGTTGCCACAAAGCGTGGGGCGGTCCGGGGTACTGTCGGTGCGCAACGCGGGGGTGCCACCGCTGGCAGTGGTTCCGGCAGGGATCGACGAGGCCGTCGCCGTTGAAGGCGGGCATCAATGCGCAGGCACTGAAGCACCAGAGCGTCAAGGGTCTGAGGCACCTCCATTCGTACCAACTCATCCTGCAGGTCATCGGAGAGGTCGTCCTGGAAGGCATCCATCAACGCCGCCTCATTCCAGGCTGAGTCCTGGCCGAGAAGGCGGAACTCAGCGATATAATCCTGCAAGGCGCGCTTCCCTTGGCGGAGGTCCTTAATGCGCCTCGCTGCCGTCTGCACGCGAAGGGGGTTTTCGTACATGACGCGCAGGTGTTGCAAAAAGCCCTGATAGTCCAGGAGTAACGGACTGTTTTGCAACAACAGGGGCGTGGCCCATCAGGCGGCAGAGCCAGAAAGGTAGCTGATCACAAACGCCACCCGAGCCCAATCATCCGGAAAATCCTCCGGCCTCATCGCCATAAAGAGTTGGCATTGTCCCTTGAAGGCCGGGAACAGCTCCGTCTGCCCAGAAAATCTTTCTGGCACGTTCACGGGGAATCTTGAACGTGGAGGAGGAGGAGGAGGAGGGGGGGGAGGAGCAGCAGGAGCATTAGCCAAAGCGAGTTGAGCCGTTAACTGGCCTACTTGCTGTTGCAATAGCTGATTGGCATCCATCAGCTGTTGAATCTGCTGCTGCTGCTGTTGGTCCATCGTGGGTTAACGATGGTTCTGTCTGGGTGACAGACAAGATGTTCTGTCCCCCGTCCGACCCACACCCCCCAACCAGTCAGCCGAAGGTTAAAAGACTGCTCAGCACTGCCAAAAACACAGATAAACACTTGGCAGCAACTCCGTGGCTGCCTGCCAAGACCTTTACTGATAACTCACAGTACAAATACAAATCAAAGTCCAGGATAATTCCGAAGTGCTACAACAGAAGATTCAGTATTGTTCGTCACAAGAGTTGCAAACGGCACACCCCTTGCTTATATAGC
>NW_015387610.1:16768-18876 GCF_001527695.2 Protobothrops mucrosquamatus
ATAACTCACAGTACAAATACAAATCAAAGTCCAGGATAATTCCGAAGTGCTACAACAGAAGATTCAGTATTGTTCGTCACAAGAGTTGCAAACGGCACACCCCTTGCTTATATAGCCTGTGGGGTGTGGCCCAGTGACTCAGCTGAAATCTCTGGCACGACGTTTTAGCTGCTGCGCACGTTTGTCCCTCCGACGCTGGTGTGGATCCAGCCAAGACGTATCCTCCTCAGAGTCCGACACACCTGGCTCCTGGCCAATCCCAGAAGCACCTGGCTCCTGGCCAATCCCAGAAGCACCTGGCTCCTGGCCGATCCCAGAAACACCTGGTTCCTGGCCAATCTCCTCTCCATCGGAAGACACCGAAGGCCGCACCAGAGGGGAAGGTCCTGGAGAGGGAGGCCTGGCCATCTCCTCTCCTTCATGTTCAGAGCCTTCCTCCTCCGATGATAGGGACCCACAGGACGGAGCCACAACACTCTGCTCGTTGGACACAGTAGATGTCCTCAAAATGGGATTGCAGCCTCCAGAAACAGCCCGGCATCTGCTAATTCCCTCGCATGGTCGCTATGCAGATCCTCCACCCACTCTGCAGCCTTGCCTTGCAACACCACAGTCACTGCCACCACCATCGCCCACTGGGATGGATAAAAGTGAGCGTATTGGACCAGATGACTGATGACCTGGCTCAGGAACAATGCCAGATGGTCCGGGTTCCTGTCGAATGTTGCCTGTAATGGCGGAGGACCCCAGGCCATCCAGCTTCAGTTTTGGACTGGCCAGTCAAAACCGGGTCTGTACTGGCTGGGTCGGCTGGGGTCCTGTTCATGGCCATGATGCCATCTCGGGGCCCACCTCCCAATGTGGCCATAAGGGGGGATCCTGGAACCCAGCGTCTCCAAACCTCTCCTGCAAAATGTCCATCGTATGCCACCCTGGCGCCGTGGAATAGCTCCAATCTCCTTTATCATCTGTTAGGCACCTCTCTCTCCACTCCGTCATTGGGTGGCCAGAAACACCCAGGGTGTGTAGTTGGCTGGCTGCCAGGCCAAACTATGCCACCACTCTCCTGAGGCTCTTGCCTCCTGCATCGTCCCCGGAACCGCCCGTGTGTTGCTCGCTGGTTCTGCGGGACGGACCTCACGCACCTTGAGCCGCACCACCGGTTGGGCATCTTCATCTCCAGCATCCGGAGGTGGCACTGCCACCCCAGCCTCAGCTGGCTCTCCCCCTTCACCCACAGGCGCCATCTCCTGTGTGCCCTCAGCCATTCCCTGGTACCTGAACAGAACACTGTCAGCCCACCAAGAGTAATGGGTAGAGACAAAAAAAGGCAGCGCTAACTTTCTGTCAGCCGTCCTTACCACACCCCTGGCTCCAACAGGAACAATGCTGAGTCGAGTTGAGTTCACAGTTGGCTTTAATCAAGGAACGTTCTAACATGCACAATAGCAAACAAAGTTAGCGCTGGGAGCAATCGCCTCCCAGCGCCTTACATATGCGTTTCCCACCTGGCCCCACCCCCCACCCACCTAACCAGCATCCGGTGTGCGAAGCAATATGAGCAGCGAGGCAGGACGCCCTGCAAACGTCCGGCTCCATGTGGTTTCCCTGCTCTGCTCAGCTGTTCTTTGGGACGTGCTACAGGCTTGTGGCTGCCTGGTAAGTCCCTGTGCCGATCAGCTGCTCGTCGGGACGTGCGGCAGGTTCCTGGCTTCCTAGTGCCTCCCAGCAACAAACAGCTGTTCGGCGGTCTGGCCGCAGAGCCGTCTGGCTGTTCAGCGATGTAGCCACAGGGACGATGACCATGCCACCATGCTCAGCCATTCCAGGTCCAGGTACAGAGGGAAAGGCTGTTGCCACTGGTCTGGTTGCTGGCTGCTGTCCGTATCCTGCACCCCCCCTCCCATCAGTGTAGAGCCCACGGGGCTTGACATAAGGAAGGGGACGAATGGAAAACCACCTTCAATTGCCTCCTGTGAAGCTTCCAATTTAAAGTGATGCCTTTTGGACTACAAGGAGCTCCTGCTGTATTTATGCAGTTAATCAACCAGGTGCTCCATTATCATCTGTATAAGGGGTTTTTGGTTTATCTTTTTTTTTTTTTTTTT
>NW_015387610.1:19835-22049 GCF_001527695.2 Protobothrops mucrosquamatus
TATCTTTATTGAATACAGATTATAAGATTTTTTCAAAAGTACTGGCAAATAGACTAATGCAAGTGTTGAACCAATTGATTCATAGTGATCAATCTGGATTTATAACTGGAAGATATATGAAATATAATGTAAGACAAATTATTAATTTAATTGAATATTTGGATAAGAATAATCAAATTCCTGCTGCTTTTATTTTTTTTTAGATGCTGAAAAAGCATTTGATCAATTAGATTGGGGTTTTTTGTTTCAAGTTATAGATAGAATGAATTTTGGGGGAAAATTTTTGTCCGCCCTTAAGGCTATTTATCAACAGCAATCAGCACAGATTATAGTTAATGGGGGGGGGGGGTAACAGAAGCATTTAAAATTGAAAAAGGAACTAGACAAGGATGTCCATTATCTCCATTGTTATTTGTGTTAACAATGGAGATTTTGTTAATTAAAATTCGGGAGTCTTCTATAATAAAAGGAATTAAGGTTAATAAGATTGAGTATAGATTAAGAGATTTTGCAGATGACCTAGTGTTAACATTAACTCAGCCAATAGATTCAGTAATTGACTTGGTTGAAATTATTGCACAATATGGGAAAGTTTCTGGTTTTAAGATTAATTGTAATAAGACTAAAATATTACCGAAAAATATGTCTATGAATGATAAAGATATGTTAGCTATGCTTACAGGTTTTGAAATGGTTAAAAAGGTAAAATATTTGGGAGTTTACATTACAGCCTCTAATGTTAAATTGTGTAAGAATAATTATGAGCTTTTATGGGTTAAGATTCAAAAAGATTTAAATGATTGGAAAAAATTGCAATTATCTTTATTGGGGAGAATCTCAGCAGTAAAAATGAATATTCTCCCAAAGTTTTTTTTCTTGTTTCAAATGATCCCTATTTTAAAAAAAGATGCTAATTTGGAGGATTGGCAGAAGGGTATTAATAAGTTCATTTGGGCGGGCAAGAAGCCAAGAATTAAGTTTAAGATTATGCAAGATATAAGGGAACGAGGAGGACTTAAAGCCCCTAATTTAAAATTGTATTATGATGCGGTGGTTCTGACATGGATTAGTGATTGGTTAAATTTAACAAATAAGAATATACTTTCTCTTGAAGGATGGGATCTATTATTTGGATGGCAGGCATATTTAATTTATGATTAAAAGGTAGATATAAATTGTAAGGTCCATATTTTAAAGAGTGCTCTATTGAGAGTCTGGAAGAAATATTACTATAAATTAAATTATAAAATTCCTATCTGGGCAACTCCAGGACAGGTAATAGAGGGGATATCTAGGGGAGTTAATTTGGATAAAGTTTCTTACAAGGAATTACTTCGTCCGGTAGGACAAGACTGGCAACTTAAATCTTTAGTAGATTTGAAACAAGAAAATATAGAATATTCTTGGTTTTATTATAATCAATTGATAATGAGGTGGCGTATGGATCAAAGAGTTGTTATTACTTTACAGGATGCAAATTTGATGAAACAGATTAAAGATCAATCTCAAGCTCATATTAAAAGAATTTATAATGCACTGATTGAGTTGGATTCAGAAATAGAATTGGTTAAGGATTGTATGATAAAATGGGCGCAAAATATACAAGAACCAATCTTATTGGACACATGGGAGATAATTTAGGTTAGAAATGTAAAATTTACTCAAGCTCAAAACCTAAGGGAAAATTTTTATAAAATGTTTTATAGGTGGCATCTGGATCCTCAAAAATTGTCTTGTATGTATCCCAATTTACAACCTAAGTGTTGGAGATGTGGAAATCTAGATGCAACTTATTTTCATATTTGGTGGACGTGTAGGGAAGTTAAAGCATTTTGGATTAAGATATGGTGGAATATTCAAAATATTTTTAAGAAAAAGATAAAGTTTAAGCCGCAGATATTTTTGTTGGGTATTATGGAAGACTTGGATGCAAAAGAAATGGAATTGATGTTGAACTTTATAACTGCTGCAAGACTACTAGTAGCTCAATATTGGAAAACGGAACGTTTACCCATTATAGAAGAATGGTCACTTAAAGTCTCGAACTTAGCAGAAATGGCCAAGATTTCCGCTTATGTGAAGGATTATTCACAAGAAAGATATATTTTGGTTTGGAGAAGATGGATAGATTATATTGAGCGTAAATATGGGACCAAAAAATATCATTTGGTTTTTGAGTGAATTTTAGAGTATTATTGTTGTATAAAGGTTAGA
>NW_015387610.1:22098-27464 GCF_001527695.2 Protobothrops mucrosquamatus
ATAATATTTCGACAAAAACGTATCTTCCTTCTGAATCAGAATCAATCAATTTAGGCAGAAAATCTTTCCTGACATAAATAACTACTCCACCTCTTTTCTGCGGTGCAGGTGCCATAAAATGTGTACCCAACCGTGAATTAGACAAATATTTTTGATCTTTAGCTGTAATATGAGTTTCTTGTAAACAAACAACATCATTCTTATGTTGCTTCAAATAATAAAATATCTTTTTTCTTTTCTGTGGAGAATTCAAACCATTAACATTCCATGTCAGGAACCTTGCCATCTTTAGTGGCAGCGAGCCTCTGGAATGCTCCTTGTAAATCAGCTGTTACTGATTTCTTCGGCCTCGCTCCTCCCACTGGCTCCGAGATGACTTGCTGTGTAACGGGTACCACATCCACTTTTTGTTGCTCTCTTTCTTTACGTCTATGAGCTGCTCGGGTCATTCTTTGTAATTTCGGATCTTCTTTAATTTCCATGAATTGTTGCTTAACTTGATCTTGATCTTGTAGTTCTATGAAGCTTGATGACAATATAGCTCCTTCAGCCACTTTATCTTCGCCAATTCTTTCCTTCCTGGTACCTTGTGGAGATGATGGTGAGCCTGCTTTCAAGACTGAGATATAGAAATCCCTTGCTTTTTCAATGGTATTGAGCCTATAGCATATTCCCATATAATTTACCATAATACCAACAGGTATCTCCCATCTAAATTGAATTTTTCGCTTTTTCAACTCTTCAGCCAGGAAGGTGAAATCCTTCCTTCTTCTGAGTATTTTAGGTGGTATCTCCTTTAAAATTATAACATCTTGTCCTGATATTTGAAATTTCTGATTGTAGAAAGCTTGAATAATTTGATTACGAATTGATTTTCTGGAAAAATAGATGACAACATCTCTTGGAAGGTTTCTCTGTCTTGCCACCCATGAATTGACTCTAAATTTTTTTTCCATTTCTCTCATAATTTCTTCAGGTTGGCAGGACAAAACCAAAGCCAGATCTGCTGCAATCTCCTCCTCTAATTTTTCTTGAGCATTTTCTTTCAGCCCCCTTATTCTCAAAGCATATTCCATTTCTCTGTATTGTGACAAAATGACCTCATTTTGAGTTAAATCTACGTTCTCCTCCACTTTTCCCAGTCTAAGTTCCATGCTTTCCACATGTTCCTCCACTTCCTCCACCCGTCCTTCAATACGTTCTACGTGAACTGCCAAGCCTTGCAATGCAAACAATATATCATCTCTCATCTCTACATTCTTCTCTTCAAGTTTCTTTTCAAACAACTCCTCCATTTCCGTTCTAATCTGTCTTGCATTGTCCTTTAATGCATCCTGAATATCTCTCAATGTGAGTGCTGGAATTGGGGGGGAAGGTGGAGGAGTCTTAGGTTTTGGCTACTGTGATGTTTGAGCAGCTGGAGAGGAGATCGTACTTTTCTGAGGAACAAAAGTTCCCACACGCTTAGAGGCCATTTTACTTTTCTCTTTCTTCTTTTATACTTTCATTTGTATAGTATAAAATCTTATAAAAGTCTTGTAAAAGTCTTATAAAGTCTTGTAATCACATCAAACAATAATAGAAACAGAAAGCTTGTCCAACCAGCACAAAGTAAGAGTAGATAGTCCAAGAGAAAGTGTCCAAAAAGTAAAAGTCTCATATGTTTTCAATTGAAAAAACAGAAACGCCCTTCCGCAGCCATATTCCTTCTTCTTCAAGTTAACATGAAAAGCGAAGAAGATTCCTTATTTCTAGAGTTAAAGTTTCAGTTCAATCAGTTTTAAATCCTCCTGGTAGGCTCTGTCTGCCTGTAAAATTCAACTCATGAGGTTGAATCTGCGTCTGGCTTTGTTCTGACGAAGGCAGCCTGAAGCACGGAGAAGTCCCAGACTCCGGGGGAACTCACCTTAGCCCTCACCACTGTAAAAGTATGAGGGCTAGGGAGCTCTACCCCTATCAGGGAGGCTCACCCCCCCCCCTTTGCCCAGAGAAGGGGATTCCGAGCCGCGGAACAGCTGTTAAACGCTGTTCCTGCGGCTCTTACGTGTCTTCAGGGCAGACAGCTCATGGAGAAGCTGCCATCAGAGCCGCGATCCAAACCGGAAGAGTGGGTTTTTGGTTTATCTTGATGACATTCTCATTGACACTGAGACTATGGAAGAGCACATTAAATTGGTCCGTGAAGTGCTGAGGAAACTGCTGAAGGCTAAACTGTATGCAAAGCTTTCTAAATGTGAGTTTCACCAGACACGCCTTGACTATCTAGGGCAGGGCTTTTCAACCTTTTCACAGATTGTACCACTTTTAGGACATGACAATATTTGAGTACCACCAGTGCTTAGCAAGGTGTCAAAAACTTGATGACTAAGGCTTCCGGTTTGCGATCGCGGTGCCGGCAGATGCATAGGAAGACCGCTCTCTCCGCCGTCCGGTTTCCCTCCGTCGGAAGACCCTGGAAAGGGTCGAAAGTCGCCCTGGAGGGGCAACTACCACTGAGGAGGATCCTCGACAGATTGTGGAAGGGCGGTAGCCCTTCCGTTTGATCCGAGGCAGCTCCTTTGGGCCGACGAAGAAAAGATCGGCCATTAACATGGCCGATCACCAAGCCATTCCAGCCAAAAGCACTACTAAGCATGATGAAAGCAATGTGGAGGAATTGGGTGAGACCTTACCTTACCTTTCCTGTTTCCCAACTACTTTCCTGTAAAGGCCTTTGGAAATACTTCCCCCCCTCTCTTAATTCTACGGCTCCTGCCTACTCTGGGAATATAAAGCTAAGGGGGAAAAAAAAGAACAACTAAACTAAATGACTAAATATTTGGACTTGTAATTTCTGGATACCTGGGCTCCCAAAAGGTTTTTTATTCTTACAGAGACTTATTATTTTACCTATTTGCTAAGCTGGAAAAAAAAGAATATTTCTTTCTTCCTTTTTAAAACCGGATAAAAGCTTAACTTTACATGTTACTGGGGACATCTTGTGGCAAAATTTGGTACAGCAAGTGAATTTTTTTTCTGACTGGGAGACTTGTGAGACTAAGATTTGTCCTTGACACTATCAAAAAAGATAAGAACTTGAAACAGCTGGGTGGTGAAAATAATTCTCTATAGTGGAGGTGGACATTTATTGACTTTTATTAAAAATAGCCTCCACTAAAGGACTATCTGTAAACACTACAGAAATGGAGGAATACCACCCACAGCTTAACTACAAACTTATACTTGAAAAAATCCTAGAGGCTACTGAGCTAATAAATTCGAGACTGAAAGATAAAGGCACCACCTTAAAGCTACAAAATGCAGCCCAGACTTCAACTGATGAACTTACAACTCAAAAGGCAGCAGAAGAAGAAGGAATTAACACTAAAGTGGACTTTAAAGAATACCAGCTACAACCTACTCAGAACCCTGATACCCAAACCTTGATTTCATCTAAAAAATCTGCAATTCTAACAGCAACAGAAACTGAAGAAAGCAACACTAAGACGGAAGGTGCTGAAGACTTACATACACAGTACACTGAGAATTTAGATAACCCAGACGACCAAATAACAACTAAAACATTGAATATGACTTTTTATTTAAACCAGCTGAAACCAGAAGAAGAAGAAGAAGACCAGCCTGAACTCATGACAAATATACTAAGCCAAATATGGAGACTCAAACTATCAGGCCAACAATCTAATGGCTATGAAGGGACTAGCTTCCTTGACAAATTGATAACTGGATGGTCTCCCTTGATTCAAATGACATATGCAGGAATGAAGGGAGATCCACCCGAGGATTTAAAGGCTCTGCTATGGAAGCCTGTTTGGCACAAAAGGAAGGCCAGAGTTAGACTTAAAAAATGGTTTTCTTTATGTGACCTTTAATGGAAGAGCCTAAAATTTCACTTAATGGGCTAAGGAGATTTTAAAAGACATTAATTGATTTAATATTTAGGATTTAGACCTATAAGGGAAATATATTAGTCACTAGAATAATAGTTTTGAATTATAATCTAGAAGATGGATTCAGATGATAAAGGTTATTTTATTAGTAAGTGATGATATTAGGATGAGAAGTAGAATATGATTGTGAAATAAACTAAGAATTTATCTGAATAAATAATAAGTGTATTTTAGATATGATAACTATTTTGTAATGAACTAATGGAACCGTGGGCTATCTGAAACCTAAATACTATGGACATTAAGCCAACTGGAATACTGTAACTGAAATCAGATAAAAGTTAAAAACAGGATATGGAGGCATATAAGTCAAAAGATATTGATAAATGTTTCAATTGATTGAGTTATAACTAGCAATGTATTAATTTGAATGTGAGATAATAACCAAGGGAAACAGAGAGGAATTTTTTGATGATGTAAATTGACATATGTATGAAAGAGCTTGTTATTGGACTATGGATTACCCAACCACCATGTTGCTTCCTTAATACCTGAAGCTTTGTAAAATTGGAAAATTAATAAAACTTGTTTAAAAAAAACCAAAAAAACCTTGATGACTGAAAATTGGGGGATTTTGGGTTTTACTGATTAGATTCATTTGTTGTTATAGAAATGGCTAGTTTATAATATTATGGAAAAGTAAAAACTTGAGGTTCAATGTTACTGCTTCCTTCTACTTCAACAGAGGAAGTCTGTTCTTTTTCCCTTCTCTCCCTCACTTTTCCCCCTTTTTCCTCCCCACTGTGTCCTACTATTTGCTTTTGTATTTTTGTATTTTATTCTATAATCTAATAAAATATTACAAACTGTAGAAAAGAAGGAAAAATGAACCAGTTTTAATTTCTTTGGTGGCTGTCCCTTTGCTGAATCACTTTCCCTTTGCACTGACAAATGTATGATGAATTTATCCATGTTTATTAATATGCACCACTACCAGCTAGTTCAGGGGTCTTCAAACCTGGCACTTTTAAGACTTGTAGACTTCAACTCCCAGAATTCCTCAGCCATCATGGCTGGTTGAGGAATTCTGGGAGTTGAAGACCACAGGTCTTAAAGTTGCTAAGTTTGTAGACCCCTGAGCTAGCTGGTCGGCCCTTCTTCCTCTCTCCCTTCTGAGCTCTCCTTCCACAGTGTAGTAAGAATGCACCCCCCAATCACTTCCCTGTACCCTTAAAGACACAGGAATCAAGTGCAAAGCAAGAAAGGCTCACAAAATACCTCCTACCAAATACCTCCCTTCGACCAGTCCGCTCCCACAGAGAGGGCCTCCTTAGGGTGCCGTCGGCCAGTCAATGCCGGCTGGCGACCCCCAGGGGGAGAGCCTTCTCTGTGGCAGCTCCTGCCCTCTGGAATGACCTACCCCCCGACCTACGTACAACTACGGACCTGCGCCTCTTCCGCCGAGCCTTGAAAACC
>NW_015387610.1:27564-29081 GCF_001527695.2 Protobothrops mucrosquamatus
ACCTCCCTTCGACCAGTCCGCTCCCACAGAGAGGGCCTCCTTAGGGTGCCGTCGGCCAGTCAATGCCGGCTGGCGACCCCCAGGGGGAGAGCCTTCTCTGTGGCAGCTCCTGCCCTCTGGAATGACCTACCCCCCGACCTACGTACAACTACGGACCTGCGCCTCTTCCGCCGAGCCTTGAAAACCCATCTATTCCATGTGGCCTGCCTGGCGTAGTTTTGATTGTGTTTTGGTAGGGGTTTTTATATGGGGTATTTTAGAGCAGGCTTTTTATTTAATATTTATTGTGATTTTTATTATTGCCTGTTCACCGCCCTGAGTCCCGTAAGGGAGATAGGGCGGTATATACATTTAAATAATAAATAAATAAATAAATAAAATAAAGAAACACATAAACTTCGGGGTTTTTTTCTTTAAGCTGCCTCAGGTGTGTCACGTGTCACAATGTTGCAACCTGAGACTGAAAGGCTCTGGAAATTGCACAAAGCTTTAGCCTTAAATTAAGCCTGTTTACCTTCAAAGAAAACTTTCTAAAAGCCATAGACAGACTCAAGAAAAGGGGGTAAAACTAATTACATTTGTTTAAAGGGATTAAACCTACGGAAGTCAACAGTTTGGACTCATTGCTAGCCTAAAATACAGACTAAAATATTCCACTAACCAAAGCACACAAAGGAGCCTCCGAATTACAAAACGCTGTAAAAACTGTACAAAAATCCTTATGGTAACCCAATCAAGCTGCCAGCTGATCCAGAACTAATTAAACCCACCTGCTTTCTGACATGCTCATCTGCCAGCTTTTCATTTCATCAGTGCTGATTGCATTCTCCTGGCTGGAGAAAATGAACCAGGGGACCTTTTCTTCCAGCAACAGCTGCTGCTTCTTCCCTGTCCCTGTTTCCTCCCTGCCTGCTGAGCTCTCCTTCTCTTTCCCTGTTGTCTTTTTTTCCCTTTCCCACCCAAACCACATCCTTTTATAGCCTCTCCTCTCCTCCCCCCCTTCTTCAATTCACCTCCAGCTCTGCGCTGCTTCCGGAAGCGCCAATCAGCTGGAGCCAATCAGCCTCTGCCGAGCCCCAACAGTCCTGCAGCTGCAGCTGCCTCTCCCTCAGGCTTGGGTCGCTTCAGCTCATTCCCCTCTGCTACACTTCTCTAGGACGGTCACGTACCACCTGCCACATGGCAAAGTACCACAGGTGGTACACGTACCACCAGTTGAAAAGCCCTGATCTAGGGTACCAAATTTCAAATGAGGGGATAGAAATGGATCCTGCAAAAGTGAAAGCTGTATTGGAATGGCAACCCCCTCGCACCTGTAAACAACTTCAAAGCTTTCTGGGGTTTGCTAACTTTTACTGCCAATTTATCCCCTCTTTTGCAAAGATAGCCATGACAATAACCAACTTATTGAAAACGGGAAAAGGGGGGGGAGAAACCCCGACCTTGTCAGCCGTTGCCTTGGTCCCTAAAATGTCAAGCGGCATTCGAGAAATTAAAAAGACTCTTTGCAGCTGAAC
>NW_015387610.1:29561-34148 GCF_001527695.2 Protobothrops mucrosquamatus
TTACTGCCAATTTATCCCCTCTTTTGCAAAGATAGCCATGACAATAACCAACTTATTGAAAACGGGAAAAGGGGGGGGAGAAACCCCGACCTTGTCAGCCGTTGCCTTGGTCCCTAAAATGTCAAGCGGCATTCGAGAAATTAAAAAGACTCTTTGCAGCTGAACCTGTTCTCAAGCACCCTGATCCTGAAAAGCAATTCATCATTCAAGCTGATGTGAGTGACGTGGCTGTGGGTGCTGTTCTCTTACAAAAAAAAACACCGGGGGGAGTTACAACCCTGCGCTTACACTTCCCGGATGCTAACTGACACGGAGAGGAGGTGGGCCATTTGGGAGGAGGCTTTTGCGGTACAGTGGGCATTACTAATGTGGCGTCATTTTTTGGAAGGGGGGGGGATACCTTTTGAAGTATGGACTGATCATAAAAATTTAGAAGCTCTGAAAAACCCCTGCAAATTATCCCTGAAACAGGTCCGGTGGGCTCAATACTTCAACCATTTTAACTTCACCTTAAAGTATTTCCTAGGGGGTAAGAAAATTTTGGCTGATGCCTTGTCTGGAATGCCCCAGTTCAAAAGTCACCGAGAGGAAGTAATCAACTCCATTATTCCCCTGCTGCAGTCTGCTTCTCAAATAACAACTAGAGCACAAACACAAGGACCACCTGCTGGTACTGACCATCACTTACTGAAGGAACTAAAGGAGCAATTAGAGACTGACACCTGGTTCAAAGACAACAAATCTATTTTACCCCTTAGGGGAGTACTAGCCTGGAAAGGCTCTAAGTTATACCTCCCAGATGGCCTCAGACTCCAAGCCCTTCAGAGGAGTCATGATGCAAAGCAGGCAGGTCATTTTGGGTTCCTGAAAACATTGCATTTAGTGCAGAGGCAACTCTGGTGGCCAGGGATGAAAAGAGACATTGAGAGTTATGTGAGGAGCTGTGCTACCTGCACTACAATGAAAATACGTCTTGGGAAGCCCTCAGGATTGCTGCAACAAGTGGCTGACCCTTCCCAGCCTTGGGAGGAAATAGCCATGGACTTTATAGTGGAGTTGCCTGAGAGCAAGGGAAACTCCGTAATATGGACAGTAATTGATCTATTTTCCAAACAAGCGCATTTCATTGCTTGCTCAGGACTTCCCTCTGCCCAGAAGCTAACCAAGATGCTTTTGAAACACATATATCAGCTCCATGGAGCCCCGAAGCAGATTATTTCCAACAGGGGGGATCCAGTTTACTGCAAAGTTCTGGAGGGAGTTCGTTAAACTGATTGGGTCGACTCAGGAGCTTTCGTCAGCTTTTCATCCGAGTACAAATGGAGCAGATGAAAAAGCTAACACAATGGTGGAACAGTACCTCAGATGCTATGTAAATTACCAGCAGACTAATTGGGCTGACCTCCTGCCTTTCACGGAGGTAGCCTTCAACAATACTGTGCACAGTAGCACTGGACTCACCCCTTTTAAAATAGTAACGGGTCGAGATTTTGTGAGTAGCCCCAGGAGCCTCCTACTTTTGTGAGTAGCCCCAGGAGCCTCCTACTTCCCAGACTTTGGATCAATGGGTGACGTCTTTCCACGGGGGTTGGGTGAATGTGAAGAAAGCATTGACCAATGCTACCAAGGTTTACAAGGAGCAGGCAGATAAATGACGCTCCCCTCAAAACCCTTTTTATGTTGGGCAATTGGTTTATCTTTCAACAAAATATTAAAGGTAAAATTACCCAGAAAAAAATTGGGGCCGAAGTTCCTTGGTCCTTTTCCTAACACAAAAATCATAAACCCTGTTACAGTGGAATTGAAACTTCCATGACTGTTGGGAAAAGTCCACCCTGTGTTTCATTGTAGTCTGTTGAAACCTGTGTCTGAATCCTCTTTAAGACCTATTTCAAAGAAGCCGCTGGGTCCAGTAGTGGTAGAGGGGGAGACACATTATGAAATAAAATGAATTCTTGATTCTAGGTTGTACAAGGAAAAGTTAAAGTACCTCGTTCAGTAGAAAGGCTATCCCCTGTCAGAAGCTACATGGGTGAAATGTACCAATCTGAAAGTGGACAGGTTAATAAAAAAAGTTTTACAATAAGCCTCGAGGAAATACTTAACATGGTTTTTGTTTCCCCTACAGGAGACTCTTTCTTTTTGAGAGGGGCTGACTGTGAACTCTACAATGAGCATGGCTGCAGCCATTTTTTCTTCTCATTCTAGGTTGCCACATAGAATGGAGGGTGGGGGGTTGCCCAGGTGCTTTGTTAGTCAAAATAATCTTCTGTCCTTTGGGAACCAAGGTCATCAGCTGCTCCCGAGACTAGGGACTGGACGTTGCATAAAAAGCTCACCAAATAATCATATTGGGGAATGTAGTTGCTTGCATAGTTTTATGGGTGGGACATTTAACTTTGTATTGGGCAATTGTTACTTGTGTATTCAGACTTGGTTTCACTTTTGACGGTGCCAATACTTTGTAACTAATAAACATGTTCTTTGAGGAATTCTCAAGCCTCGGAGTTCTGCTTTATTCGTCTCTGTCGGAACCATGACAGGCAGCAGGGGACAAGGGGTAGGGGAGGCCCAGCAGTGGAAGGACACCTGGGGCATGAATCCCATGGTGGTGCAGTGGGGGTGCAGTGGGTCAGCTGGGGCAGGGGGGGCATGGTGAAATGGCTGCAGCAATGTGTCCACAGCCAATTGTCCCATTCTGTTTGGCTGGATGGTGTAAAAAGGGGAAATATCATTCTCTTTGTAACAGATGCCGCTCCATACATGACTAAAGCAGCCAAGGGACTTAAACTTCTTTATCCAAAAATGATCCATATTACATGCCTTGCACATGGTTTAAACAGAGTGGCTGAAGAAATTTGAAGCAACTATCCTGATGGAGATAAGATAATTTCAAATGGGGAAAAATGTTCATTAAAGCTCCATTACGAGTGCAAAAGTTGCTCCTAAAAAAATTGCTCCTACTTTGGCTTTCCTTCCCCAACCTGTTGTGACATGTTAGGGGACTTGGCTGGGTGCAGCTATGTATTATTTCACAAATTATGCTTCCTTGCAGCGGATAGTTAAAGAATTTGATTGTTGTGAATCTCCCTCCATCAAGATTGTGCAAGATTCCTTTTCTGAAACCTTGGCTGGAAAGTTAGCATATATAGGATCTAACTTTAGTGGATTATCAAGAGCAATCACCCATATTGAAACTGTAGGAATGGAACTTATTGATGCACTGAACATTGTAAAACAAACAGAGAGTGATTTAAAGCAAGCAAAGGGGAAAGTGGCTGAAAAAATTAGTGATAAACTGCAAAGAGTGCTGCAATCTAATCTGGGTTATTCAACACTTGGCAAAATAAGTAATGTTCTAAATGGACTCAAAGCAAAATTTGAAGACTTTGAGCCCAAATTTTCTCCAGATGAGTTTGCTTTTTTCAAATTTGTTCCTATAACCTCTTGTGATGTCGAACAGAGTTTCTCCAAATACAAGAACATACTGGTGGACAACAGAAGGAGTTTTGAGTTTGATAACCTCAAGATGCACATGGTCATCCAATGCAATTCTGCAGTTAATGAAAACTAATCCAGGGATGACCATTTTACTCTCAAAATGTTCATTTCATTCCTTCAATACTAGCACTTCTGCACTGGAAGTGAAGAAGACTAAACCTTTTACATTTCTTTTGTGTGTGTGCATGTGTAAGCAGAAAGCTTTAAAAATTAGGTGCTAATTTCAGAAAAATTGTAAAGTTATATTTTTGCTTTAAAAGTCATATATTTAGCTTAATTGGTCATATTTAAACAATTTTAAGGTCATAAATGCTTCCATATTTCTAACATTTTTAGGTCACAGAAATCCTTGCTCTAGTTATTAATGTTCATTCTACAGTCTCTTTTATACTGTCCTTCACTGTCAGGTGCAAATAACTAGGTGCATTTGTTGAGTTCAAAGGACAGAAAACTTTATTATTGCTACCTATAAACAAGAATCTAGTCAACTAACCATCAAAGATAAATTGACGCTAGATAAGGGTCACTGGAATTGAAGGGTGGCTGGACTTGGGTATCTTGTGGCTATGCAGTTACTCCAAACTGACAGCACATTTAACCCTGCCTTCTAGCTCAGCCTGCTCTTCTTCATATGGGTCAATATAAAAAAAGGGGGGGAAACGACATTGCCATAGGTGTATACTATAGGCCACCCAACCAAACACAGGAAATAGATGAACTTTTTGCTAGTCAGCTAACTAAGGTATGTAGAAAGCACATCACAATAGTAATGGGGGACTTTAACTACCCTGCCATCAACTGGGAGACAAACTCTGCACCAAGTGGAAGATCAAACAGATTCCTGACAAACCTAGCAGACAACTTTGTCTCCCAAAAAGTAGAGAAGAGAACTAGGGGATTAGCCATTTTGGACCTAATTCTCACTAACAGAGATGAAATGATAGAAGGTGTTGAAGCCATAGGAACCTTGGGAGGAAGTGATCATGCAATATTGGAATTCAACATTATGGAAGCACAAGCAATAGAACACAGTCAAACTAGAGTCTTGGACTTCAAGAGAGCTAATTTCAATAAACTTAGAGAGGG
>NW_015387610.1:36594-50394 GCF_001527695.2 Protobothrops mucrosquamatus
ATGAACTGCCCCCAGAGATCAGGGTGATCCCTGATCTCCCTTCCTTCCGCCGCGCCCTTAAGACATGGTTATTCCAGCTTGCGGGACTGGCCTAGGGGAAACTTTTAGAGGGGGTTTTAATTATATTTTAATTAGATTAAATTTAAATATTTCCTTTTTAACTAATTTTTAAATTTGTAATGTTATTTGTGTATTTTTATCCGATTGTTAGCCGCCCTGAGTCCGCAAGGAGAAGGGCGGGATATAAATTTAATAAAATAAATAAAATAAAAATAAATAAATTATTATTATTATTATTATTATTATTATTATTATTATTATTATTATTATTATTATTATTATTATTATTATTATTATTATTATTATTATTATTATTATTATTATTATTATTCTCCTACATCACCCTCCTCCCCAACTTGCCCCCCCCTCCATGGGCTCCTTGAAGCTGCTCTCACCCTCCTACATGGTCTCTTCAAAGTCTGAGTTCTTGTGGGAACTTGTCAGAGGAGGCAGTGAAGCGGTCTCAAAGGAATACTCCTCTCCTGCTTCTGAAACAACCAGTGAGCCATGTGACAGTTGCTGGAAAATAGTAACAGCATTAGATTGTCCCTCCCCTCCCATGCCTGGGAGTTGAATGCCAGAAGTGGAAGGCCCATTGTAAACAACTGCCCCACCTCCCCCAGGATCAACCCACAGTGGTTGGTTAACCTCTTCTTTGACAGATTCTTTGGATGGGGTGGGGTGGGGGGCTGGCAGCCTGTAGGGTTATGGTTTCTCAGGGAAATGTAGATGGAATTGCCAATCTTGAAACCATGCTGTGATAGTGAAAGACATGGTCCAGGGTAAGTTGTGCGGTTTCTTTGGCATTGGGTAATCCCTTGCAAGGTATGAAATGAGCCATCGTGGCGAAAAGATCCACCACAACTAATATTGGTGTGTAACCATGGATTGGGGATAAATCAGTAATAAAGTCCAGAGAGACTGTATGCCATGAATTGGGGAGGGGGGTTGTGGGGAGGGGTTGCAACAGCTTTGCCATCTTCTGATGATGGGATTTAGCTCATCTGCAGCTGTGGCAATGTTATGGCCCCCATTGTACACCAGTTTAGAGGTGGAGGAGGAGCTGGAACCAAGACCATCTGAGAGGGATAGCATGCCTCCCCAGAAACATCCAGAGAGTCCAGGGGCTGAGGATGATGTGAAAACTGGTCTAAAGGTTTCTGTGCCTTGATTCTGGTGATTAAGTCCTGGTGTGTTTGAGTTGCTCCCAATACTTCAGAGGATGGTGGATGTGGTGCTAGCCGGGAATGAGAAGGTTGCAAGATAGTTTCTGATACTAGGGTATGTTGAACTTGAGAGTATTCTGGCTTGTGAGAAAGTGCATATGGCATCAGGTTCCTTGATCCCGGGATGTATTGACTGTAAAAATCAAAGTGTGAAAAGAATTGGCTCCATCTGAGTTGTCTGGGTGAAAGCAGCTTGGTCCATTACAAGATTTGTAGATTCTTATGGTCTGTGTTGATTTGTATGGGTGTGCCTTCCAAAAAGTGCCTCCATTGTTTGAACACTGATTTAACCGCTAACAGCTCCTTGTTAAAAATGTCATAGTTTGGAACAGCATCTTTGGTAAAACGTTCATCTTAATCACAGAAATTCTACCCAATAATGATAAATGCAATTTGTCCCATCTTAATAAATCTTTTTTAAAAAATATATTTTATTGGATTTTTTAAGGATGGGGAGGGAATAAAATAGATAAGGGTATAACATAGGATAAAAAACAAGGGTTAAACCAAAGGTAGGGGTAGATACAATAATGGGGTTACCCCCAACAATAAATCAATGCTTTAGCAAGCAGACTGTCATCCGGGTATACATATTGAATATCAATAATTAATATAATGCTAAACAGCTATGTTAAAATAGATTTATCATTAATCCTAAAAATGAAAAATTAACCAGTACATATCATTCATCCTAAAAATAACCATGATTAATAAACTATTAATAATATATTACTAATTGAATGTTATTACCTATGAGTACTAATATACTGCTTCTTAATTATAATTACTTATAAGTAAATTCAAAAATATAGAGATATTCAAAACAATTAGATAACATAAAAATAAAATAAGAAGTATCATTTACCCTATTTAATTACATGGCCTATCATTGTTTCTTTTACTTGTTCTTCTTCCATCTTCCAACTTAACAAGAATTTATAAAGTTTTTTAATCAAGTTTTCATCTGTTTTTAAAAGTATTTTATCTAATGGTGTCTGTTCTTTGTAGAATCCCGTAGATTTTATGTCTTTTTCATATCTTGTTTGAATTTGCAAATAAGACCACCATGTTAAATCAATACCATGTTGCTGAAGAACTTGCCTGTCTTTAAGTTTTCCGTCTTTGTCCAAAATGTCTTTGTAGATAACAGGTTTATCATAATTAATTAAATTCGGATAAGCAAAAGCTTCCATTGTTGAAAGCCACTCAGGTATTTTCATATAAATTTTATGTTTAATTCTTTCCCACTCTAAAAGCAGTACATTCCTTATGGCATGATTTTGAAAATATCAATTACAGATTTACAAATTTACTCCACAGCCAAAAAAAAAAAAAAAAGAAACCGGAAAAAGATTCCCTTCTTTTGTAAATTTATTTACTATGGGGAATATACAGCTAGTCAGAGAGACCAGACACACAAAGAGAAAAGTCTCTCTCAGTAACTTCTAAGAGAGATAGGAATGTCTGGGCATGCAGCCAAGTGTCTGGGCATTGAGCCAAGTATTGCAGCTGAATAAACAAAGCTGCCAGAGAACAAAGAGAAAAGAAAGTTACAATGTAGCCACCAGGGGAATGCTGTCTCTTTCCCCAGACATTCAAATAGGGAGAAAAAAAAACTTCAAGGGTGGAAACACAGTTTAAAAGTTCTAATAAAGAAAAAGAAAAAAGAAAAAGCAGTTAAGCTGCTTTCCCACTTGAAATGTCTTTCATTTCCTTCTAAAAATAAAATAATTTCTCCAATTAAAAAGTTTTTAAATGATCCAAATAGATTCTCCTTAATAAATGCCGCTTAAACCGCCGCTTACATGGGAGGGGGGGGGGACGACAAAAAAACCTCCTCTTTCCTCCCTTCAGGCTTCCAGCTTCAATTTAAAGACAGGCTGTTGTTTTTTTCAGTAAAGTCCACTTTGCAAAGAGAAAAGAAGCATAGTCTCACCCGGCCCGGCTGCTTGCTTTCCAAATCAGCTGTTTTCTGTCTCCGACGAACAGCTGTTAATGGCGGCTCGATCCGCCTTTCTTTTGCTGGTTCCAGGGGCTGCTTTGGGTTCGGCAAGCCGGCTACCGCTGGCTCCTGTTCCTCAAAGGTTTGCCCTTTGGTGGCCACCCCTTCAGGGTGGCATTTAGCCCAAACGGGCCCGCCAGCGAAGGAATTCCGGACCTGGGGAACGGAGAGTCGTTCCCCAAGGTCTACAGTCAGTGACGTCCACCGAAAATCCCTCTTAATAAATCTTTTTTGATACCATTCCAGAGAGGCACATAATTAGTTTTAAACAAGCTTGTATTTGAATTTGATAACATAACCCCCAAATATTTCACCTTTTTCTCAACCCTAAAACCCGACTTTTTAGTCAATATATCACCATCCTGTGAGGTCATAGTCTTAATCAACATTGATGTTTTCTGCTTATTAATTTTAAAACCAGCCAAGGACCCAAACTCATTTAGTTTCCACATCAGATGTTCTATGTTATTTTTTGGGTCTTGCAGAAATATCACCAAATCATCAGCAAATGCCTTCAATTTATAAACTTCCTTCTTAACATTTATACCTTTTATTTTCTCATCTTGCCTGATAACTCTATTCAGGACTTCCAGCACCAAGATAAACAACAGTGGAGACAGCAGACATCCTTGTTGTGTACCCTTTTGGATTTCACAGGAATTAGTTAGATCGCCATTAATAACAATTTTTGCTTGCTCTAATGTATAAATAGCTTTAACCCCTTGAATAAAATTCCCCCCATTCTTTGATAAAGTGACCAAATTAGTAGACCAGTGAAACACTGTGGACATAGTATACTTAGATTTCAGTAAGGCATTCGACAAAGTAGACCACAATCTACTGCTTGGTAAGCTAGAAAAAGGTAGAATAGACAACATCACCACCAGATGGATTTGTAGCTGGCTGACAAACCGTACTCAACGAGTAGTCCTCAATGGTACTACATCCACATGGAGAGAAGTAAGCAGTGGTGTACCATAAGGCTCCGTCTTAGGCCCAGTACTCTTCAATATCTTCATCAATGACTTAGATGAGGGAATAGAAGAGAAACTCATCAAGTTTGCAGATTACACTAAACTGGCAGGAATAGCCAACACCCCAGAAAACAAGCTCAGGATCCAAAAAGATCTTGACAAACTTGAACAATGGGCCCTATCCAACAAAATGAATTTTAATGTGGAGAAAAGCAAAGTTTTACATTTAGGCAGGAAAAAATCAGATTAGGTGAGATCTGGCTCAAAAACAGTAACTGTGAGAGACACCTTGGAGTCCAAGTGGACGATCACTTGACTATGAGCCAGCAATGTGCAGCAGCAGCCAAAAAAGCTAATACAATCCTGGGTTGTATAAACAGAAGCATAGAATCAAGATAGTACTGCTTTATAAAACCCTAGTGAGAGCACACCTGGAATACTGCAACCAATTTTGGTCACCATACTACAAAAAAGACGTTGAGACCTTGGAAAAATTTCAGAGAAGAGCAACTAAGATGATCAAAGGCCTGGAGACTAAAACATATGAAGAACAGCTGCAGGACTTGGGTTTGGCTAGTCTAAAGAAAAGAAGAAATAGGGGTGACATGATAGCAGTATTCCAGTATTTGAGAGGCTGCCACCCTCTGGAACGAACTACCCCCTGAGATCCGGACGATTCCGGATCTCCTAACCTTCCGCCGCGCCCTCAAGACATGGCTTTTTCAACAAGCGGGCCTGACCTAGGGTGAATTTTAAATAGGGATAATTTTTAATGATTTTAAATAGTCACAGCCACTAATATTTGGATTTTAATTGGTTTTTAGAAGGGGTAATTTTGTATATTGTTTTAACATGCTGTGAGCCGCCCTGAGTCCCATGGGGAGAAGGGCGGCATATAAATTTTGTAAATTTTGTAAAATAAAATAAAGAGGGGATCAAATTATTCTCCAAAGCACCAGAGGGCAGGACAAGAAACAATGGTTGGAAACTGATCAAAGAGAGAAGCAACCTGGAATTAAGGAGAAAGTTCCTAACAGTGAGGACAATTAACCAGTGGATCAGCTTGCCTTCAGAAATCGTGGGCGCTCCATCACTGGAGGTTTTTAAGAAGAGACTGGACAGTCACTTGTCTGAGATGGTATAGGTTCTTTCGCTTGAGCAGGGGGGTGGACTAGAAGACCTCCAAGGTCCCTTCCAGCTCTGTTCTAGTCTAGTCTAGTCTAGTCTAGTCTAGTCTAGTCTAGTCCATTTCTTGTAGAACTTTAAATATAAAGACCCAATTTAAGTTGTCAAAGGCCTTTTCAGCATCTAGGAATATTAGAGCTGCCTGTTGTTCATTGTGGTATTGTAGGTATTCAATAATATTCAAAAACATTCTCACAATATTCCTTAGCTGTCTTTTTGGCAGAAAGCCAGCTTGGTCATTGTGAATATATATACCTGTAAAACTTTTTTTAGTCTTTCTGCCAAAATTGCAGCAAATAGTTTATAATCCTTATTTAATAATGAGATTGGTCTCTAATTCTTTATCATCGTGGCATCCTGACCCTCCTTTGGAAGTAACACAATATTAGCTTCTGACCATGTTGGGAGTATTTTTCCCCCTTGTAATATAACATTCATTACATCCTTTAATGGCTGAAGAAGTTCATCTTCAAAACATTTATAATATCGGCTTGTAAGTCCATCTGGACCAGGAGCTTTACCTAATTTCATTTTTCTTATAGCTTCTGATATTTCGAAAGTAGTTATTTGGTCATTCACAAATGGTCTCTGGGCCTGTGAAAGTTTCCTCAAATTTTGTCTAAGCAAGTATTCATCTATTTTTGACCTATCTAACTCCTGCATCCTATACAGACTAGAATAAAAGCTGTGAAAGGATTTTTTAATCTGGTCATCAGTTATTTTTTCAATCATTCTCTTCTTTTCCCTTTCTTTCTTAGTCTATATGCCAACCATCTCCCTGGTTTATTTGCAAACTCAAAATGTCTTTGCTTCACATAACTCAATTTTGTTTCTATTTCTTGGACTGTTAACATAGACAGTTGTTGGCGTAGTAAGTTAATTTGGTGCAGAATGTTAGGGTCCGTAGGTGATTTTTGCAGTTCAATTTCTTTCTGTCTGATTGCATCGAATATCTTCTGGGTCCTTTCCAAAGATTTTTTGCTTTTCTAACCGATTGTATTGTATAAAATAACCCCTCATAACTGCCTTACTAGCCTCCCAAACCATTATTAGATCTGTCCCTTTACCTAAATTATCAAAATATTCATGTAATTTCTTTTTACATTCCTTTACAGTTGTCTCCTTTTGCAAAATAGATTCATTCAATCTCCATCTATAACTGAAACACTTTTTTCTGAGGACCAAAACAACTGGGTTATGATCAGAAAAGGATTTAGGTAAGATATCAACTTTCAAAATTCTATTTGCAAAGTTTTTAGAGGTTCATATCATATCGATTCTTGAAAAAGATTTGTGCCTTTCTGAAAAAAGGGTATATTCTCTTGCGGAGACATTTTTATGCCTCCATGAGTCTATTAGCGTTAAATTGTCCACCATTTCAAAAAAAAAAAAAGACTTTTGTAGTTTGCCCTGGGATGGTTTGATCCCTTTAGTAGATGTTCTATCCCAAAGTGGCAAAATCATTCCATTCCAGTCCCCCAGCATAAACCAATTTTCATATGAAAAAGGCAAGAGTTGGTCCATAAGATACTCAAAAAATTTGTTTTTCCCCTCATTTGGCACATATAGTCCAATCACTATTGATTTTGTTCCATTAAATTCAATTTCCACTATTACAAATCTACTGTATTCATCTGATAAAAGTAGCCTAGGTTTAAATTGGTGTTTTATATATAAAACCACTCCATTTATCTTTTTTTTCCCAGCAGATACAAATTCCTCCCCTAGTCTTTTATTTATTATGTATTTGTCATCTTGTTTTTAATATGTGTTTCTTGAAGAGAGATTATGTCAGCATTAAGTTTTCTCAAATGATGAAATACTTTTTATGCTTAGATGGGGCATTAGCCCCATTGATATTCCATGTAATGAGTTTACTTTCCATCGTTAAATGAAACATCAGATTCCTGTATAGATATCTCAGTCATCTCTTCTTCAATATGTTTTTCGAAGCTGGTCTGCTTCTGAAGACTTATCCATCTCTATCTCATCAGCTAGTTCTGAAATTAATTTATGTCTGCTCAAAAACTCCTTGGCTTTATCTATGGAGTTTAGTCGAAATCTTTGTTCCCGGTATGTGTCACCCCCTCAAGCTTATCCCAACGAAAGGGAATTTTTCTCATCTTCAGAATATCTGTAAGGAATGAATAGGCTTTCCTTTTTTGCAAAATTCTTATGGGAATTTCCTTCAAAACAATTATGTCTACATTTTCCATTCGTAATTTCGCTTTGAAATGACAATTCAGAACACGGTCTCTTGTTGTTTTTCTCACAAAGTGAACCAAAACATCCCTTGGCAATTTTCTCATAGCAGCAAATCTCGAATTCAATCGATACGCCTTGTCTATATCCCAGTCGAGACTTTTTTCATCACAATCTATTAACGCAGCCAAAGCTTTAATCATTCTTGCTCTGATATCCTCTCCAGGTTGTTTAGGAATTGCTCTGAATCTTAATTGAAATTTCTTAGCATGAATTTCCAGGAGAATTCTCTCATTTGCTTCAGTTTTGAAAAGAATATCTTGTTTACCAACTTTGTGTTCTAAAAATTCAGACCTGGCCTTCATCTGTTCTATATAATAATAATAGTAAAGTTGGAAGGGACCTTGAAGGTCATCTAGTCCAATCCCCTGCTCAGGCAGGAAACCCTATACCATTTCAGACAAATGGCTGTCCAGTCTCTTCTTAAAAACTTCCAGTGTTGGAGCATTCACCGCTTCTGGAGGCAGGTTGTTCCACTGGTTAATTGTTCTCACTGTCAGGAAGTTTCTCCTTAGTTCTCCTCTCAAACCTTGTATCTCATCACGAAGTTCCTTTACCAATGTATCAATTTTTGATTCAAGCTTAGTTCCCATCGACTGTATAGCTTCATGTGTTTTGGCTGTATATTCAACCATAAAAGATCTAAAAGATTCCACATCTCCAGGTATCTTCTCTGTTCTTTTGCAGGTCGCCATCATTCTATGGTCTGTGGCTCCCTCGTGTGGTCAAACAATACCACTACAATAAGAACAGTTTCTCTTTGTCTACTACTAGAGCAATCAGCAGTGAGAAGTGAAATAAAAAATATTTCTCCCCCTCCTTCCAGCCAAAAGAAAATGCTGTTCAGGGAAGATTTAATTTAGAGATAAGAAAGAGTTCAGCAGAGTCTGTTAGATAAGCATTTCTCCAAGAGTTTTTTAAATCCAAAGTTTCAAAATAAAATCCACCGTGTTCACAAGCTTCTTTAGTTTGGCTTGGATATTCAAACACCTCCCCTCGCCATATTGAAATCCTGAAGCCACAGAAATGACGATGATTCCACAAAAAGGAAAAGGCAGGTTGCAACCAGAGGAAGCCTCTTTAAGCAGAAAAAGTAAATATACAGAAACTAGTGTCTAAGATGCAGAGACAGGTTTTTATGTCCATATTAAAACGGCTGACTCCTCCATAGTGAACTTGTGTCTTGGTTGCCCAGCCCCCAGCTAGAGACTCACCCGATCACTTCTTCTTCCAGAAGCTTTCTGAGAGCACCCAGCTGTCCAGGGGAGCAAAAGGGTTAATTTCCAGAACTTCCCTATTCTCCAGGGAGGTTTCTTCTGCCTTAGAAAACTTTCTAAAGTATTTAACTGCGGGGGAGTCTGTAGCAATCTAAAAGATTGCGTCCTTCAAATCTGGAGAGTTCCGCTGGAAGTGAGGAACTAGCAAGTTTCAAATCCATTCAGTTTATGCACTTCATTCTTTCTCCTAAGTAGTTCCTTTAAATCAGACATGTCAAACACAAGACCCACGGGCCAAAAATGGCCCGCCATATGATTGGATGTGGCCCGGACACCTGTCCTGGAAATGACAAAGGTCCGGCCCCTACCACCTTGGCACCGGCCCAGCCTGGACAAGCACTCGCCCTGGGCGAGCGCACAGGAGGTGGCAAGCACACGTGGGCTTATGGAGCCCAGCAACAGTTGCAGCTCATTGGCCCCTCGACTACTCATTGGCCTGCAGTGATGGCCAATAAGCTGCGCTTGGCCCCTGCAGCGAATTCTCGCACCTCAGGACCCAGCAGTCGGGCTACTCCGCTGCTTAGCAGCAGTAGCAGCAACAGGGGCTCCGCTGCCCTCCTCCCTCCTCTAGCCTGGGAAGGTCGTGAGCCCAGAGGTGAAGTTGCCATCGCAGCCCACTAGGCATATGGTAAGCCGCGCTCGGCCTGTCCCGCCTGTAGCGCATTTGCGCACGTGGGGCCTTTAGCCCCACAGCGGCACTGGCAGCAGCCTCGAGGAAGAGGGAAGCACGGCCACGCACCTCTTTGGTTGGGGAAGCGGAGCTGGGCTGGGCTGGAAGGGGCAGGGCTCCAGGTAGCCGCGCCGCCGTCTGAGGGAGAAACGGAGCTGAGCTGGGATGGAGGGGTGTTTTGGGTCTCCCCCAAAGGACAGACCAACAGACCCTGAGAAATCTAACCAGCATTGTTTGCGAAAGCTAAATTTTGGATGGATATTTCAGGGATTTTGAGCTCTATTTCTGGGCTTCATGGACATAGGAGAGTTGTTGGAAAAAGATGGAGCAAGTGGTTCCTTGTTTCCTATTTGGGAAAGCTGGATGTGTCTTGATCCCCCCACCTTGCAATCAAAGACTGGAAGGCAGCTTTGAAAATATCAGAATCTGATCAGAAATGGAGGAAGCTTAACTAGAGAGGCTGAGTAGTCCTTGTGGCTGCTAGATCAGCTTTGGAGTGATGGTGAATTGCTGACTTTTTCCTCCATCCATACAGAATCTCTCTTGTATAAAATATATAATTTCAATTATATCAAAGAGGGCTGCAGTCACTTGCTTTCTCTCCATAGATGCTGTGATATTGCTAAACCTGCTCAAAACATCTGGACTTGCAGCATCCTACTGAGCCACCAGAGTGGATACCTAGTGTGCTCACAACTGCTTGCCTCACACAGCACCTGGGACTTTGAGCTTTCTGTCCAGTCTCATCCATATATACATCTGCAGGGAAGAAGACCTGCGTGCCAATATTTAAACCCCCCAAAATGGCTAAACGGAAATTGGACTTTGAAAAAAGATGCTTTCAAAAGAGGTGGGAGGCAGAGTACCTGTTTGTTGACATTGAAGATAAGGCTGTATGCCTTGTTTGTGGAGCTACTGTGGCTGTATTTAAAGAATATAACTTGAGACGGCACTATGAGACGAAACATCAGGACAAGTACAAAAACTTGAACATGGAGCAGAAGGCACAGAAGGTGGAAGACTTGAAAAAGAGCCTGATGTCATGGCAGCATATGTTCACAAAAGCAAAATCACAAAGTGAAGCTGCTGTGAAAGCTAGTTTTATAGTGGCAGAAGAGATAGCTAAATCAGCCCAGCCATTTACAGAGGGGGAGTTTTTGAACTGCTGCATGATTAAAGTGTGTGAAGTCTTGTGTCCAGACCAAAAGCAAGCTTTTTTGAATGTAAGCCTAAGCAGAAATACTGTTGTTGATCGGATATATGTGAGCTTGCCACTGATTTACAAGGACAATTGGTTGAAAAGGGAACAGAATTTATTGCTTATTCCCTTGCTGTGGATGAGAGCACTGACATCTCTGACACAGCACAGCTGACAATCTTCATCCGTGGAGTGGACTCAAGTTTATGCATTACAGAGGAACTTCTGGCTATAAAATCAATGCATGGCACTACCACCGGAAAGGACATTTTTGAAGCAGTATCCAAAAGTATAAATGATATGAAACTGCCCTGGGACAAACTTATAGGACTCACAACAGATGGAGCACCTTCAATGTGCGGGGAAA
Source organism: Protobothrops mucrosquamatus (assembly GCF_001527695.2). Taxonomy (NCBI): domain Eukaryota; kingdom Metazoa; phylum Chordata; class Lepidosauria; order Squamata; family Viperidae; genus Protobothrops; species Protobothrops mucrosquamatus. The sequence goes on from NW_015387610.1 coordinate 47,816, forward strand.
AGAGTGGATTAGTAGGAAGGATGCGGGGAAAAATGAAGAGCGAGAATTGTACAGGTGAGCTGACAGCATATCACTGCATCATACATCAAGAAACACTATGCGGCAAAGCCCTGAAAATGGAACATGTAATACACACTGTAACACAGACAGTTAACTTTATAAGAGTATACTGTTTCTGGACAGGAAACTTGCTTCTATTCCAGTCTTTAACAGATAGATAACTCAGAAGAACAAACAGAGATAATTGCTTTATTCTGGGGATCCTAGACAAAACTTACAGTTTGTAGAGGTGCTTCCAAAATAGGTGGTTCAGCAATCTGCTTGTCCCACAGGTAAATTGACATTAGATTTTCCCCTCTTCTCCCAAGCGTCACATGGTGAGGTGATCGTGGAGTCTGCAGCCGTGTGGCTGCATGTGAAGGCTAAGAACAAAGGGACTAATCCCAGGCTAGTGTCCAGGGATGCCTTTGAAGCTCCGCCCCTTGACCCTTGCACCCTCCCCTTGCCCTGTTACATAGGGATACATAGAGTTATACAAGATACATAGAGTTATACAAGGTTAAATGGATCTATGATCCAGAACACTCCCCGCTTGGAAATTAATATTTCCACTACTTACTAACTGAATATGAGGAAAAAAAAATAGCATTAAGTATACAATACTCAATGTTGACTAACTTGTGACTACATAGGTAAAAAACTTGGTATCAAAACATGCATAACTATTGGTAAATATAAAGCATGCACAATTATGTAAAAAATAAGCAAGTGTTACATCAAACAATGCATAAACACAATACATCATTTGAGGTTTTATCTTCTGGTTCAGTCTTCATCAGCTACGGTGCCAAATCGGAGATCAGCCTGGTACAAGTGTCTTTGAGTCACGACCTGACTCACGTAGTAGTTCATCAGCTGGGTGGGCCCGGTGTGCAAGTCCCTTGGGCCAATAGTTCTGGTATGCATTCTTGTCTCTAAGTGAGACAAGGTCTTCTTTCTGTAAAGGAAACTGGAACCAAATCTGGAACAGAAAAACTGGAACCCAAAGCTTCTCAGGAACAAAGGGAACTGGATTCACAGGATACTCAGGAACTGAAGAACCTGGAAAAACAGGAACAGCTGGGTCTGGAAACACAGGAACAGCTGGGTCTGGAAACACAGGAACAGCTGGGTCTGGAAACACAGGAACAGCTGGATACTCAGGAACATCTGGAAACTCAGGAACAGCTGGATACTCAGGAACATCTGGAAACTCAGGAACAGCTGGAATTGCGGGATCAGGAACAACAGCAGCTGGAACTGAAGGATCAGGAACAACAGCAGCTGCAGAAGACTCAGGATACTCAGGAACCGAGGTATCTGGAACCACCGATGGGGCATTGAAGATGGCTGCTACTGTTGTCATCAGGGTAGTGAGGACTTCATGTGTGGGTGTGTGTGTCTTTAACGACATAGAGTCCATGATTTCGCGGGGTGCACCAATCATGTGCTCCCACGCTTCGCCTATGCGCGCTTCGCCCATGTGAGGTGTATGGGGAAGGTAATTTTTGGCCGTCAGGCATTTGTCAATCACTGGGTCATGGCAAATGTCTTCAATAGTCTTTAAGTCCTTGCAGACTCCTATAAAGTTCATTCTTGGGATGCTAAGACAAGTGATCAAGATGATCAGAACTATGCCTAATTTCAGGTGCTTCCGCTTAGTCAGGGGTTTGAAGCGGATTGGTTGACGTTTACTGGGTGCCTGAAGTTGAAGGTTGGCGCTTTGAGCCGTTTGTCTATTTGAACAGACCAAGAACTCAGGACTTTCTAGCCAGGTCAATTCTGTTAACTGTGTGGCAAGGTTGGGCCACTTCACTTGGTTGTTGCCTGTCGGCACATGTTGCCATTGTTCAGGGCTCAAAGATTTTCAACACTCTTCATTCCATTGCCTACATAAACGTAGAAATGTCTGCTTTGTTTGTAGATGTAGCTTGACATCTCCTTGCTGTCTGCGTAGAAGGTGGTAGACTGTAGTTCGAGGCGCAGCGTCTTCGCTGTCAGGTTGGTGAGCTTTGCAGCCAACGTGGTACCACAAAGTACTAACCTTGGTACGGTGTGGCCTTCATGTAGTGTTAGTCTCGCTTTTCCAAAGAAGACACCGAGACTGCAGCTCTCCCCGCTGTAGACTCTGATGTATCTTATGGTTGCAAACAAAATGACGTAAGTGTGGCTCTCCCCGCTGTAGACTGTGACGTATCTTAAGACTGCGTTTGCCTTTGTTGACACATCTAAGGAAGCATAGAATTCTTTCTTTTGCACTGTGGCGGGTGAGCTGGAAACATACGTGCACTGCACTTGCATACTCTTGGGACATCTTGGAAGTAAACTCCATGACTCCCGGTCTGTTGTGGCTCCGTCCGGTGGGTCCCTCTCATCAGAGGAGGAAGGCTCTGAACATGAAGGAGAGGAGATGGCTAGGCCTCCCTCTCCAGGCCCTTCCCCTCTGGTGCAGCCTTCGGTGCCTTCCGACAGCGAGGAGTTTGGCCAGGAGCCCGGTGTTTCTGGGATTGGCCAGGAGCCCGGTGTTTCTGGGATTGGCC
>NW_015387610.1:54501-59431 GCF_001527695.2 Protobothrops mucrosquamatus
GTGACGGACAATTTTTGCTGGATATTCTGTTGCAAGCACTCTGGCAAGTTATCTCTGTTTGCTGTGTCTTATCAGTAAAGGCTTGGCAGGCAGCTACGCAGTTGCTGCCAAGAAATTCATTTGTCTTTGTCTGTGCCGAGTAGTTTTTCAGGCCTCAGCTGACTGGTTGGGGGGTGTGGGTCGGACGGGGGACAGAACACGGTCTTGCAGACGTTGCTTGTCTTGTTTGTCCTCTATGGACAAGGCTAAGTTGTTGTGACTCTGACTGGTCTGGAACACTGTTGCTTCTAAAGCAGGTTTGGTTGTCACAAGCGCGCAGTGTTCTAGGTGTGGTTTTAGGTGAGGTGCTGTTCCATTACTGGGAATGGAGGTGTTTGATATGCTCACCTGGGTTGGGATTTGCGGTTGATCAACACACACTGTCCCTCCTATGGCCCATCCGAGTTCCGTTTTAATGGCTACTGGGGTTCCTGGTGGACCTTTGATTCTCTCATCGGAGCCAATGGACTCTGGGGCGTCTCTTCCCACCATGAGTAGGATTTTAGCTTCAGGATCTAGAGGAGGGATTAAATCAGCTATGTGTGCTAAGTGAGGTATTCTTCTTGCCGCCTCTGGTGTTGAGATTTCGCTGCGGATCTCTGGTAAGGTCTCCCATTCCAACACTGATGGTAACCGGAAGTGAGAGCTTCCATCTATCGCTTCTATGCGTAGACCGGTGATTTTCCTCCCCGCTGCGTGCATTGGAACTGTGCATGTATTTATTGCAAAATGCTTTGGTTCGCTCGGGAGGTCGAAAAGATAAAAAAAGGCGGGCTTTGCTATAGTAGCTTTGCAGTGTGGGTCTAGTATGGCGTACATTTTTACTGCCTTTTCGGGTTGCCCATCGGGGTAGACTTTTGCAAGACAGACGGGTGAGCATGAAGGAGGGCATGGTGAGCCATCGCATATGTCTGTGTAGTACGTCCCGTACTGCTTTGGCTGCTGTTCGGAGTCAGTTTGAGTCTCCGTCGTCGAAGTCGCTTTTTGTGTCCCGGCAGAGGGCTTCTTAGTTTCTAGATGTAAGGCTGCTGGGTGCCTGGTACTGTCACACAGGTGGCATTTCACTCTAGCTGTGCAATCTTTGGCCATGTGCTCCATGGAGTCGCAGCATTTGAAACATATCCTATTTTCTTTGAGTAGGGTCTTTCTGTCATCCAGTGATTTTTTCCTAAAGTCTCTGCAATCATTTAGAGAGTGTGAGGACTTGTGGATTGGACAAGTCAAGCCTTTTTTAGGTGAACGAGGATCCGAATGAACGCTCTTTGGTGCTCGTTCGTCTGGGGGTTTCTTTGGGGGGAACGTGACGTCTGTTTTGAACACTGGATAGGTAGGTCTGTCCTTTGTAGCTTGGAAGGGGCACTTGATGACATCGGAGTTGTGACTGGTTTGCTTCGGCGCTGTGGACTGAGCTTCCCTGATGGAGTGGTACAGGGGGGTCGTTGTAGAAGTCAGCTCTGTTTTTGATAAAATTAGTGAGAACCGCGAAGGGGGGAATCTGGTTTTGGTTGTTTGCCCTGTAAGTTTGAGAGATCTCGATCCATCGTTCGGATATCAACCGTGGTAGTTTTTGGATGATAGGTTCTTGTGTTCTGAACAGGTCAAGGCAAACTAATCCCGGCAAGGTAGGATCCCGTTTTATGTTCGCCAGTTGAGTAATGAGCGACGAGAACGTCTTCAGCTGCTCACGTTCGTCGATTGTTATGTTGGGGAAACTGAGAACGTGGTCAAGGAGTGCGGATTCTGTCACTGTGGGTTCACCGAAGTCTCTATCAAGTGACTCCCAAGTTTCTACAAGACCGACATCAGGGTCGCCCAGATGGGCTGCGAAAATGTTGTTCTCTGTGACTACGGATTTTGGCCCTAGCCAGGCTGTCAGCTGGATAAGTTCTTCCTCAGGTCCAACCCCCTCCAGTTCGATGGCGCGCTTGAAAATGTGCTTCCACATTAAGTAGTCTTTTCCAGGTTTGTCAGAGAATCTTCGTACTCCTTTGGCTGCCAAGTCCACCCTTCTGCCACAGCACATTGGGGAATGCATTGCAGCCGTGTGTGGGTTGTAGCTTGGTGGAGGTGGTGCAGCGCTTATTGGAGCGGGGGCGTGTGCCATGGCTGGCTGGTAACCTCCTTCGGCATATTGTTGGCTGAGGGTGGTTTGCCATGTGACATGCGAGGAACCTTGTTGACTTGGTCTGAACTCCTCTGCTCTGGCGTTGAGCTGAGGGAATCCAAATCCCTGCGTACTTACTTGTTGGAGGGTCTCTCGTCTTTCTGGTGGAGCCGGTCTGGGGGTAGTGCCCCAGAAGGCCGCTTCCAGTCGTCTTAATATTGCCTCTTTTGGGGCTAGCTCATCTCGGAGCTGTTGCACTTGCTGCTGTGTGACCATTGCCGCTGATGATGTACCCATCCGGTTGCCGTCAAAGATGTGGTTCGGCGGGTTCAATGGGGCAGCTACGATAGGAATGCCTCCTTGCGTTCCTGGCTGTGTGGCTATTGCTGTGGCTGGTGGACCCATCTGGTTGCCATCAAAGGTATGGTTCGGTGGGTTCAATGGGGCAGCAACGATAGGAATGTCTCGTTGCGCTGCCCGCTGTGGAGCCGTTGCCGCTGCTGGTGGACCCATCCGGTTGCCATCTTGCGCTCCCCGCTGTGCAGTCGTAGCCGTTGCTGGTGGTCCCATCCGGTTGCCATCAAAGGTGTGGTTCGATGGGGCAGCAACAGTGGGAAGATCCCGTGGCCTAGTTGTGGCGACATCAACCCTGTGGCTGACTGGCACATCTGGCCGTTGAGATTCTTCCGTTCGTCTACTCGGTCTTGGGGGGCTTGTGGCTGGCTGTGGTCTCACCTGTTCACGTTGGAATGCGCTTTGGTTATCTACGTAGGCCTGTACTCTGCTACGTCGTTCTTCGTTTTCCAGGTGTTCCCTATTGGGCAGGAAGATGGTGTGCTGAAGTGTTTCCTGAAAGCCTTCCGCTCTAGCTATTTTGTCTACCATATCTCGTTGGCTTTGAACAAATTCAAGCTCTTCTTGAGCATCTTGTCTTTTGGCCCTTATTTTTGCTGCCATGGCTTTACGTTTAACTTCCAATTGAGCTGCCTCATCTTCCAGTTTGGCTTCTATTTCGGCCTCTTTGAGGTCTATGGCCGCCAAATCCTTCTTTCTCTGCCGCTCCTCTTGAATCACACGAAAGACTGCTTTGGCAGCTTTGGCATCAATGATTGCTTGCTCTGCTTGTGAAATTCGAGATGCTCGGCTGTGACGAGAAGAAGCTTTCGAATTGCGGGAGGCGCCTGTGACATGTGATTGTTGTGACACGCTGGAATGTGCCTTGGATATGTGGCGGAAGGATGAGGCCCTTCCAGACGCATGGGATGGAGCCGCGTGCGACCGTTGGGACGGTGCGTGTGAATGGCGGGAAACTTCAGACTCTGCCCTGTCAACCGGTCTGTCTCTCGGGCGAGGCTCGCATTCTGGAGGGTGTTGTGGGCTCTCTAGAAGCTTCTTGCGTTCCTCGTTCAGTAACCGAAGACTTTGCATGTTGTGGTCGACTTCTGAGTCTCTTACTTGCTGCTGGATGTCCTTGAGTTGCCGTTCGGAGTCCATCCATTGTGTGAAGGTGTCTTCCTTATCTCCTACTAGTGTGTGAGCACGTTCGGAGGAGAGGTCCCCCTTTTGCTCTAGGTAGAGTTTGTGCCATTTCTCCCAGCATCTTTCATGGCGCTTGTGCACGGTGTGCCATTTCTCCAACAGGTTTGCATGCATGGCTTCAGTTGGCGTTCTTTGTTGTCTCAGATCATAGTGACTTTGAGACGTCTTTGGTCTTACTGAGGCTTGAGCTTCAGCTTCTGTGTACAGGTCAAGGGTGGCTGTTTGTGGCGCTTCTCGGCCATCTGGTTGGGGTGTTCCAACTAGGCTGGTTGGTTGAACCCCTTCATCTAGATCAATGAGCCGCTCTGCCATGGTTAGGATGGGTTCAGTGATCTTCTCAGCTATTTTGAAGCAAATTTGAAGAACTTCTCTCTTTGACCACTAGGGGTCGCTATCTGCAGATCAGCTTCAGGGGTGCTGTCTGTAGGTGGAGGAGCCACTGGGAGCGTTGTCCTGTGGTTCCTAGCTATTTAGAAGCAAATTGGATGAACTTCACTTTTTGACCACCAGGGGGCGCTGCTGCCCTGCTAGTGGGGCTGGTTGTGCCCCTGCCTCCTTATTCTATTAACACCGGTTGAAATTCCAGGCATTCCTAAGGGGGGAGGGAGTGTGGCATCTTTCGCCAGTATTGAGGCTTTATGACGGAGAGAGAGAGCAACTTAATGGTTTAATTGCCCTCTTCCTTGACAACCAGTTGCTAGGCTTGCAGACAATGAAGGCATGCTGGGCTACAAACTCATGAAGGGGAAGCAATCCGCAGTTGCTTTGTTGATTTAAACATTTAGTTTTTAAATCCTCGTTGCACCAGGCAGGGTGGGAGACAGGCCCAAATCCCCAAAGCAGTGAAGAGTGCACAACAAGGGGGGGTGTTGCCCCAAGCCCCGAAGTCGCCATCAGGGGAAAAAGGAGGGGGGAAACCGCCCACGCTCCCCGATTCCCAGAAACGCAGCCTTCACAGGCAAGAGTTTTGTTGTTTTAAAACTTGGCTTGCAGAGATGACAGCAAATAACAAGACAATGCTTCTTTTTTTTTTTTCTTTTTTTTTTTTCAAATTTTTTTTTATTATTTTCAACATAAGAAAAAAGCAAACACAAGTACATCACAATTGGAAAACCCCCTCCCCACCCCCCACCCGGACTTCCCAAACCTAATCCCAGGATACTATTCATCTAAAAGTAACCTTATATTAATATCCCTAACTCCACAAAGTATAATTCTACATAAATAGGTGAAATATAAGTATATATA
>NW_015387610.1:62070-64273 GCF_001527695.2 Protobothrops mucrosquamatus
AAATTAATCTCATCAAATTGCTATTGCTGGAGATCAGAGGAGAATTAATCTGTCAATTTACTATACTGTTTCTGGACAGGAAACTTGCTTCTATTCCAGTCTTTAACAGATAGATAACTCAGAAGAACAAACAGAGATAATTGCTTTATTCTGGGGATCCTAGACAAAACTTACAGTTTGTAGAGGTGCTTCCAAAATAAGTGGTTCAGCAATCTGCTTGTCCCACAGGTAAATTGACATTAGATTTTCCCCTCTTCTCCCAAGCGTCACATGGTGAGGTGATCGTGGAGTCTGCAGCCGTGTGGCTGCATGTGAAGGCTAAGAACAAAGGGACTAATCCCAGGCTAGTGTCCAGGGATGCCTTTGAAGCTCCGCCCCTTGACCCTTGCACCCTCCCCTTGCCCTGTTACATAGGGATACATAGAGTTATACAAGATACATAGAGTTATACAAGGTTAAATGGATCTATGATCCAGAACAAGAGCCAGAGGTTTAAATCACCGTCAATTTAAGTCTTATCTTGAAGACATAAATTCTGAACTTGGTGATCTCCCTTATCACACAGAGGTATGATGGCTAAGTCGAGGGAAAGTGCTCAATAGATTTTTTTGAATTGCGTATGGAAATCTGTCAGTTTATTGAAAGCAAAGGAAAAGACTCCACAGCATTGCGGGATGAAAAGTGGCTGTGTGAATTAGCTTTTTTAAGTGACATTACTAATTATCTCAGTGCACTAAACCTTCAGCTTCAGGGACGGGACCGTGTGATCACAGACATGTACGATGCTGTGAAAGCTTTTCAAGTAAAGCTGCGACTGTGGAAGACTCAGATGCAGCAAGGAAAATTGAGTCACTTTCCCAGTTGCCACACAATAAAAAACCAAGTCTCCACCACTGTGTTCTCAAGTGCTCAGTTTGCTGATAAACTGAGCACACTTCAGATGGAGTTTACACGTTGCTTTGTTGATTTTGAAAGACAGAAATTCAGTTTTGGACTGCTTAGCAGTCCATTTTCAGTCGAAGTGGAGAGCGCACCTGTAAATATCCAGATGGAGCTGATAGAACTCCAATGTAATAGCACGCTGAAGGGAAAGTACGATTCTGTAGGACCCGCACAGTTCACCAGGTTCATCCCTGAAACAATGCCCAAACTCCGCCTACAAGCTGCTCGAATGCTCTGCATGTTTGGGAGTACATACCTCTGTGAGCAACTTTTCTCTGTCATGAGGGTGAACAAAAGCGCACACAGAAGTCTGCTCACTGATGCACACCTCCACTCTATCCTGAGAGTATCCACAGCTCAAAACCTAATGCCAAACATGGATGAACTTGTAGCCAAGAAAAGATGCCAAACATCCAGTTCGGACAAAATGGCATGAGAACTAAAAAGCTTGTGTTTTTCTTTGTTTAAAATTTGTTTTTGCAGATTTGAAATAAATAATTTATTTGTTCATATTTGAAATTTTAATCCTTTTTGCCCCACTTCTTAGACATAATACACTTCTGAACTAATACGATACAATAATCTTACATGCAACTGGCCCTTTGAAGGCAACCATGATGCTGATGTGGTGAAAGTTTCCAGGAAGCAGTTTCCTCCAAGTCCAACTTTTGCCTTGAAAGCTCTCTGGAGAGGAGCAGGAGGTAGCAGGGAAGCTGCGTGAGGGAAGGCTGCTCCAACAAGCCAGCATCCTTACCATGCATGATTGGTGTTGTGTCCTGAGCCTGCAAGATGCAGGCTCGGGACGTTGCAAGAGTCCCGGGCATTTGCAGAAGCTGCCCGGGACCAGACTGAGCGGCGCCGGCCTTGCGCGCATGCGCAAGGCGGGAAAAGCCCGCCTCATGATTGGTTGAACTTGCCCGGGGATCAGAGGGTATAAATAGAGGCCTGCGTGCCTCTGCTCTGGTTGTTCGAGAGTGGAGCAAACAATAAAGACTTGTTAGAGATGAATCGTCTCAAGCGCCATTATTCCCAGGACTTAACACTGGCGACGAAGGTGGGATACAGTCTCTACAGCTAAGAAAAGCTAGAAGACTCACCCAAAGAAGTCCGGGAAAGAAACGGCGTGGAAGTCAGCGTTATCTTGCCAGTACGAAATCGCTGGAGGGTGCGTGCGACCGAAGAAGAAGGAATCTTGATCATCGATCATGGAAAAGGTTGGGCAATTAGAGGCTTTCGACGTCTCTCACCCCGAGAGGTGGGA
>NW_015387610.1:67538-72590 GCF_001527695.2 Protobothrops mucrosquamatus
GGGTTGTATTTAAGTAAAACAAGGTCGGGGGGAGTCACTGGATCTGGTTCAAAGGAACAGTCCCACACCTTATACATTGTGTAACTTTACTTCATTATTTAATTATATTACCATCTATAGGATGGCGTCCATGTGGGCGCAATCTTATTTCATCCAGGGGAAAGGGGTGTTGTGTCCTGAGCCTGCAAGATGCAGGCTCAGGATGTTGCAAGAGTCCCGGGCATTTGCAGAAGCTGCCCGGGACCAGACTGAGCGGCGCCGGCCTTGTGCGCATGCGCAAGGCGGGAAAAGCCCACCTCATGATTGGTTGAACTTGCCCGGGGATCAGAGGGTATAAATAGAGGCCTGCGTGCCTCTGCTCTGGTTGTTCGAGAGTGGAGCAAACAATAAAGACTTGTTAGAGATGAATCGTCTCAAGCGCCATTATTCCCAGGACTTAACAATTGGAAATGGGGATTCCCTTTCAAGAAGGGCCAGCCTCCCTCATGCAGGACTGGGAAGTGCTGCTCCCCTGCCTCCTCCTCTTGCTTTCCAGAGATCTGTCAAGGCAGAAGAAGGAGACTACACACACACACATACACACACACACACAAACACATTCCAAGCTTGGAGACTAGGAGGCTATCCACATCTGAGCTAGCAAACTACCAATCATGCCTGGGCTTGGGAAGAAGGCCCTTTCCATCCTCTGTGGATAAAAGTCCCCAAACATGGAATGCAGTGCGTGTGCGTGTGCATGCACACATGCTTGGCTGCCAGAAGTTTGGGGAGGTGAAGAGCTTGTGGGGCAACGAGTTGTCCCTACATCAAGTTAGCCAGTGGAACTTGTTCTGTCCTGACCCAGGTATCTCGAGTCAGCTGCACTGAGTGACCAGCATTGAGCTGGCCACGCCCACCTGGCCACGCCCACCCAGCCCTTTGAGGGCAACCATAATACTGATGCGGCCCTCAATGAAATTGAGTTTGACACCCCTGCTTTAAATGCTTAAAACAGGGGGTGAGGTCTGCAAACAAACGATCAGACAGGATGGTGATAGTCTGGCAACCAAACTTTCTGAGCAATGGTATGTTTAGTCTAGATAATAAAAAGTTAATGCAAGTCATGATATTATATCTTCAAAAGGATGATTAATTTCCAGAAGACAGAAAGGGCATGCATAGACTTAATGAGTAGAAACTGTGGTGAAGCCAATTTTAACTAAATAATATCAGGCATTTTCTATTATTAAGAGCTACTTAACAATGAGCCATACAGATCAGACAGCACCTGGTTCTCCTGCACTGGAGGTTTATAAGCAGAGGTTGCACAATTGTGTCTTGCCCTGAGTAAGATGTTAAAACAGATGATTACCAAGGTCATCTATTATATTGTCCAAGTCTGTGTATCTATCACTTGGTAGATGGGAGGGTTCATATCCCTTAAAAACAGTTGCATTACTATACTCTAAAAAAACTACAGGTAGTCTTTGACTTATGACCACAATTGGGACTGGAATTTTGATCACTAAGTGATGTGGTCATTAAGCGAGTCATCACATGATCAGACATGGTTTTACATTTGTATCATGGTCATTAAGTGAATCACACATTCATTAAGCAAATCCGGGTTCCCCAATTGATTCTGCTTGTCAGAGAAGGACTAGGGGTGAAGAGAAGGATGAAGGGGTGACATGATAGCAGTGTTCCAATATCTCAGGAGATGCCACAAAGAAGAGGGAGTCAAGCTATTCTCCAAAGCACCTGAAGGCAGGACAAGAAGCAATGGATGGAAACTAATCAAGCAGAGAAGCAACCTAGACTTAAGAAGAAATTTACTGACAGTTAGAACAATTAATCAGTGGAACAACCTGCCTCCAGAAGTTGTGAATGCTCCAACACTGGAAGTTTTTAAGAAGAGACTGGACAACCATTTGTCTGAAATGGTATAAGGTTTCCTGCCTGAGCAGGGGGGTTGGACTAGAAGACCTCCAAGGTCCCTTCCAACTCTATTATTATTATTATTATTATTATTATTATTATTATTATTATTATTATTATTATTATTATTATTATTAGCCAGCTGGGAAGGTTGCAAATCATGATCACATAACTGCAAGATTTGTAAATGCAAGCTAGTTGTCAAGCACCCAAATGGCAATCACATAGACATGGTGTGTGTGTTTTTTCTGATGGTTATAACTTTGAGGGTTGGTTGTAAGTCACTTTTTCTGAGGCCATTGTAACTTCAAACTGTCATTAAATGGCCGCAAGTTGAAAACTACCTGTAACCAATTCAGTTCCCTGACTTTCTAGGATGCAGCCATCATTATGGCAGAGAGAATCAGCATAGCACAGACCCTTAGTGACAAATGATTGGGAACTATTTGCCTAGTGCAAAGTTAGGTTTATGGCACAGCAACAAAATCAGGATTAATAGTTGCTATTTTACTTAGAATGTTCTGTTGAAAGAAAAATCATCAGGTCCAGTTCCAAGCTGTGACTAAATAAAATGGAGGCTGCTTAGAAAGAAGGTTCCAGTTTATTGATGAGCAGAAACTGCAACAGCATGCAGTTCTGGGACAGCTGACTAAATGGAGTTGAGAGTGGATGGATCTTTATAGGGCACTGAGAATTTGAAGTGGAAATGTTTCTGGGTTGTGCAATGATGTGGGCTTCTGTGCCTTTTGCTAGTCTGAAGACGGTGTAGGATTAATCCTATTATGTCCTAAAGGTCATGTCTTGTTCTTAGATTTTGGGTGGAGAATGTAGAGTTTAGGAGTCTTTGTTTTTCTAATCCCATCAGCTCCAGCCTTCCTGCCCCCAGTCTTCCTGAATGGATTACCAAATCTGCATTTCTAAAAGATGGCCTCCTGAGTTTTTGCTTGGGGCAGGGGCTGGTTTCTGCCTTTTAAGATTTTTTTCTCCATTATTCGTTTGGGGAAATATAATATTCTGCCTTTTTTAAATATCTCTCAAAATATTTCCTTCTCTAGGAGGGTGGGTGGGTGCTGACTTTCTAGAGTTTTATGGAAGCAATGAAAACATCCTGTTTGGTTAAAGCTATTACCAAGGAGGGCCAAACAAAAGAAAAGGGATGCATAAAGTAATCATGTTATATAATGAACATGCTGTTTGACAAACAGAAGAAGCCACAGGAATACCTCTTGCCTTCTTCACATTCTCTTAACGGCATCACCAGTGAAACAACCAATCTTCAATTTGTATTTTTGGGACTGAAGCCAGAGGAAGAATTGCACTGTAACTCTGGCACAATGATGAGAAACTACTGTTTCTTCCTTTTTCCACACTGACCTTCCTTCTCTCTCAAACCCAGTATCATGGCCACAAAGCCCTAGAGCGGTGCTTCTGAACCTCAGCAACTTTAAGATGTGTGAACTTCAACTCCCAGAATTCTCTCTCTCATGGGAGTTGAAGTCCACACATTTTAAAATGTTGCTGAGGTTGAGAAACACTACTCTAAGAGAAGAGATATCCCCTTGCTTGTACAGTACAACAGTTTGCAGAAGGAAAGAAATGGGGAGGAGGAAGGCGGAGAACCCAACCTCTCCAACCACCTGATGAAGCAAGCCATGCGGTTCATGATGGACACCTTCCAAACCCTCAAGGTGCACGAATCCCATGACAAAGCTTCTGCCAGTGAGGCCCGGCAAACCCAAGAGGAGGAAGATGGGAGAGCATTGCCGCTAGAAACCACAGTGGGAGTCTTGGTAACTTTAGTTGGTGTCACCACGGCCGCAGGCGCAATACCAAGGGGACCTGCCAGGGCAGCCGCCCCAGTGGGGACTGGCCCAGTGAAGGCAAAAAGTCAGAGGACCCCACCCCTTGGTGTGAAGTTTGACGGGGACCCACAGCAACTGGGGTTCTTCCTGTCCCATGTCCTGACTTACATGCAGGAGTACGGTCCAGAGATACCCACCAAGGGCACCAAGGTAAGGAGCATCACACTGGTGCTGGAAGGGGCCACAGCCTGCTGAATGGTGACACTTCACAACGTGAATGCTCCAGAACTGAGGAACTTTGATCGCTTTATGATGGCACTCCATTATCGATTTGAGGGGCCCCTGGCCGACTGCAAAGTGAGGGACCACATCAAAAATGTTCGCCAAGATCGAGGACTTCCGGTGGAGACTGCTGCAGGGATGGCGGCATTTTCCAGCCGCCCGCCTGGGGCTGCGTCAGAGCCGGTAAGAGGCAGCGATCATCAGCTGCTTCTCGGCTTGGAACCTCGTCCCTCGGGCAAAGAGGGAGGGGTGAGCTTGTCCGGATAGAGATAGAGCTCCCTCTCTCCCCCCTTTCTCCATGGGGGGTTGATAGGTGTGAGTTCTCTCAGAGTCTGGGCTTTCTCCGCACACCATGGTGCCTTTGTTCCTTTCTCGGAGGAACAAAGCCAGCTGCAGCTTTCACTTTCTGCTATTTGAAGTTTTTGTGAGAGTGAATTTACAAGCAGACGGAACTGAACAGGAGGTGGATTATAGGTGATATAAAACTTTTAACTCAGAGAATATTAAAGCATCTTCCTTATTTTTTCTTTTTAAATTTAAGTAAGAAGAAAATGGCTGCTGAGTTGCCGTTTCTTTGTACCAGAAGGCATTGCTAAGAAAAGTTTTTACTTTTCTTCCGGTTACTGAAAGCACAGAGAAGTTTTTTTCTTTTATGCATTTTAAAGGTAATGAAGTTTTGAAAATGGCTTAAAAGGTACTGGAATCTCTGCCTTTTTTTTAAAGCTGTGATTTTATCTTTAGTTAAACTTCATAACAGTTTAAATTCAAAATGTCTGCACTTTTACTTCACTCATCAATTACACTTAAAGATGTACAGGACATTTTGAAGCAGATAGCACAAGAAATTTTATAGGGTGAGGAGTGGTCAGGGCCTTGGCAGGGCCTGGGTTTGGGCCTGGATTTGGATTTGGCCCCCCCGGCCTAGAGGACCCGGTTGGATGACCCGCGAATTACATCTTGCAGCCTGGCTGGTTTCTCCGTTTGGCCTTATGTTTGAAAGACCTAAGGGGATCAAACACCATCCCCTCCTCTATGCCACGGACTCCCTTTT
>NW_015387610.1:75567-77092 GCF_001527695.2 Protobothrops mucrosquamatus
TTATAGATTGTATGGAGCGACGGGCAGATGAAAAGGCTGAAGGGATGGAAGATAGAAGTGTAAAAGTAGAATTGGTTCAGAATGATATGCTACAATATGGAGACATGGAGCCTGTTTTGAGAAGAGGATTGAATGATATACAGGAAAAGCTGAGAGAGGAAGTTGCAGCGGATCAGGTTGTGGTTCTGGTGGGCGACCCTGGAGAAATTTTGGAAAAAGCTTATAGAGTTTATTTAGGGGTCGCACGTCAGAGAAATCCACCTAGAGATGTTGCTGTTTGTTTTTCTAGAAGGTCCTGTTATAGTGAAGTTACACAAGCTCTTTATCAACAGAGATTTCAGTTAACAATGCGACTTAAAAGAATGGAAGGAACGTTTGAACAAAGAATGCATATAAATGAAAGAAGAAAGAGCAGTAAAATGGATTTTAATTGCAACATACTTATCCGCTTTAAAGCCGGCGAAAGGAGTGATATTGAAGGGACTATTTTTAAAACTTTTGACTTGGAATACTAATGATTTGAATTTGGAAAGAAAGAGTTATCAACAGAGATTTCAGTTAACAATGTGACTTAAAAGAATGGAAGGAACGTTTGAATAAAGAATGTATATAAATGAAAGAAGAAAGAGCAGTAAAATGGATTTTAATTGCAACATACTTATTCGTTTTAGAACCGGCGAAAGGAGTGACATTGAAGGGATTATTTTTAAAAACTTTTGACTTGGAATATTAATGATCTGAATTTGGAAAGAAAGAGAATATTTTATTATTTAAAATAATATAAAAATGAGGTGATGAGTTTGTAAGAAATTTATTGAAAGTATTTGAATATAGTTAAAGACTGTATTTATTATTTGAAATAATATAAAAATGAGATGATGAGTTTGTAAGCAATTTACTGAAAGTATTTGAATATTGGAGGTTATTAAATGGATTTAATGTTTATCGATTTGGGAATATGTTATCAGAATTTATTACAAAAGAAAGAAATATTTTATTAATTTGGGAATATGTTATCAGAACTTGCTACAAAGAAGAAAGAGAATATTTTATTATTTGAAGAAACTTATATTATTTTAAAGGAGTATTTGAATTAAAGATTGAGATAGAGTTCATATAAAAGAATTTATAAAATTAAAGATTGTATGATTAAATGGGCTTAAAATATTTGAGAATTTTATTGGAGATATGGGAAATAACTTGTAATTTATTATATTTGATGGATATGTGATAGATAAAGTTTATTTTGTAATTATTTTTATTGGGGATTATGGAAAATGAATAGCAGCAAGATGATTGGTTGTTTTTATTTTCTAGAAATGGCAAAGATTAATTTTAGATATTTGGGTTTAGGGAAGATGGATAGAATATATGTTTAGAGTTTATATGTATATATGCTTATATTGATTGTCTCTATTTGAGTTAAAGTATGTTTATATTTGATTGCTTTATATTTGGGTAGTAATATTTAGACTTGGGATGATGTGTGTTTAACCCTGTAATCAGTTCTGGGAAGTCCGGGGGG
>NW_015387610.1:78460-82993 GCF_001527695.2 Protobothrops mucrosquamatus
CCTAAGGGGTATTTTAAATTTGGTTTTTAAATAACTTTTAAAAAAAGGAAGAAAAGGCCCATATTAATATTTCTTTTTAATTACATTTTAAATTTTGTATATTGTATTGATTGTTTTGTTTTAAATTGGCTGTAAGCCGCCCTGAGTCCACCAGGAGAAGGGCGGGGTATAAATGTAATAAATAAATAAATAAATAAATGCAGCCAGGAAGGCCACCAAGCAGCAGAATGCAAGACTGGCTGACCTACAAAGAAGAGTGCTCCTAGTCCTACTAGGAAGGCCACCAAGCCACCACAGCAGCCCAGGGAGACGGCACTAAAAGGGATGGAGGTTATTGAGTTCACCCCCTCCCCAAAAAGGAACAAGGGAACTCTGACCCTGGCAGGTGAAGGCCAAGGGCTGATTGATACCAACACTGATGACAACCCCCTGGTAAGTGGCCTGATCGCACTACTAATGGTCCCTGTAGAGTTAAATTTCCAAGCTTCGGGGCTGAAAGCCACCATACCGGCCCTCCTAGACTCGGGCTGCACCAGGTGCCCGGTCAGCCTAGCCCTTGTAGAGGAATTGGGGATCCATTTAAGGTGGCTGAAAGTGCCAGTCGTGTTTTGCCAACTAGATGGATCAGTAGCGGGGGGCATCTCAGCAATGTTCATCACTGAGCCCATAGTAATGTGAATGGGGGCCCACACAGAGACTCTAAGCTTTATAGTAGCACCCAGAATGGACTGTCCCTTGGTGCTAGGGCTGGCATGGCTGAGGAAGTGGAACCCTTATGTAAATTGGAGTAGGGGGATGCTAAAAACCCGAGTGAACTGTCCTCCCCAGGCCCAAGAAGACTTGAGAGGCAGCTCCCACACACTGCAAATCAGGGGCTGCAGAGCGAGAACAGGGGGAGGACCTTGCCTCTATCCCCCAAGAGTATTGGGACCTGAGAGAGGTGTTCAGCGAGAAGTGGTTGGACGAACTCCCCCCTCACCTGCCAATGGACTGTGCCATTGAGATCCTACCAGGAGCTAAACTACCCAAATCAAAACTCTATTTGATGACCCCAAGAGAGATAGATGAGTTGCAGGTGTTCATTGACAAAAACCTTGCCCGTGGTTTTATTCAACCGGCATGACCCCAGGTGGCAGCCCCCATCTTGTTCTGAGAGAAAAAGGATGGGTCGATTCATTTGTGCATTGATTACAGAGGGCTAAATGGGGTGTGCATGGAGAATGTTTACCCCTTGCCCCTAATGAAGGACATGCTAGCCCACCTAGCCAAAGGCAAGATATTTACTAAACTGGACTTACGAGAGGCTTATTATCATGTGAGGATCAAAGAGGGGGACGAATGGAAAACAGCTTTTAACTGCCCACTAGGGTGCTTCCAGTTTATAGTCATCCCATTTGGCATCCAGGGTGCCCCTGCTGTTTTCATGCAACTGACCAATGAGGTTCTACAAGAGCACCTGTACAAAGGGGTGTTGGTGTATCTAGATGACATTTTAATTTACATTGAAAGCAAGGCTGAGCATGTGAAGCTGGTAAGGGCGGTGCTCAAGAAAGCTGCCAAACTGTACGTCAAACTATCCAAGTGCGAGTTCCACCAAAGCAAAATAGACAATTTAAGTTATCACATTTTGCATGACGGGATTGAGATGGACCCCCAAAAGGTTCAAGCAGTGTTGGACTGGGCTCCGCTTCTAAAGAGTTGCTTGGATCAGTCAGTAGATTTGATCTCACATCTTCCTGAAATTGCCACATCAGTCTTCTCTTCCCCTTTTGAGTGATGCTCTCCTTTCTTCTGTGTATTTGGAGACATATGGGGAGGTGATAAACAGAGGAATCAATGCAATTTAAGCAGAGTTTTATTTTGATCCAAGTTCAGTTTTTACATTTATTTCCAATATGACGTATCACATAGAATCAGTGCATACAAACAATGATTGCCTTTATTCAACCAGCAATTGACTTGCTCCAAAATGTGTTATTTCTTCTAGTTTATGCTGCAAAATGAGGTAACAACCAGTGGAGGCAGATAAGGTAGTACTAATCTCAAGCTGTAAGAGCTGATGTGGTTTATTTTTGAATGTTCCTATTAGATTTTTTTTTTAAAAAAATAGCTACATAGTAATTGCAAGTAGCAATCTAACACAGCAGGAAGAGGACTGTGTTAACAGGACCGTGTTTATTCTGATATTTTCTCCATCAGGCAGTTATTTTCTAAGTGTCAGAATCCAGTTATATTTCATTTCTATCTATCTTCTCTGATATAAACCCAATTTTACTCTCTCCTGGATCCTGTCATACTACTAAGGGGGAGGGGGGTATGCATGGGATTTTTATGACTTTCACTTCCTCTATTCACTACAAAGTAACCTTTTGTTGATTCACTTCGGATCTGCTAACCATAACAATGTAGCCATTTGCCTTTCATCCTATGCTCCTCTGAACTTCTCCTCCCTTACCAGCCAGCGAGAGAAAGTGGGGGGGGGAAGATGCAGCATCTGGGATCTGTGTGAGGAGATGTTGAATGATCGTGCCAACGGAGCTGGATAGATGTTATCTCTCCTGGAGTTAACACCTAGAAATCTGCTGGTTTGAATTGCCCGGAAGAACTGCGGGGTGGGGGGCTTCTTAGGGACAATTTAAAACATCGCATTGTAAGGGAATCCCTCAGATCCTGTCTATCATGCCTGCTATCAGTTTCTTTTAATAAAAGTTCCTGTTGGAAGAGACTGTTTCCAAGAGTTCTGCTTTCTTAAGATGTGGATTGAAGTGGGTCCTTACACTGTTCTGTATAAAATCCCATCATTTTAACATCTTTTTCATATCTCGTTTTAAATTTGCAGATATGGCCACCATACTAAATCAATACCTTGTTCTTGTAGTTCTTGTCTGTCTTTCAATTTTCTTTCATTGTCCAAAATATCTTTATAAGTCACAACTTTATCGTAGTTAATTAAATTTGGGTAAGCAAAAGCTTCCATTGTTGAAAGCCATTCAGGTATCTTAATATAATTTTTTTCTTTTCTTTTTTCCCATTCTGAAAGAAGTGCATTCCTTATAAAATGGTTTTGAAAGTATCTATGTATTTTATTCTTCCCATACCACAGAAAGGCATGCCAACCAATTTGTAGGTCATGCCCCTCTAGGTACAATAGTCTTTTGTCTCTAAGCACAATCCATTCTTTAAGCCATGTTAAAATAGTTGCTTGGTAGTATAACCTCCAGTCCGGCAGTCCAAATCCTCCACTTTCGCTTCTTGTAGCATTTTCACTCTAATTCTAGCTTTTTTTCCTTGCCAGATAAATTTCAATATTGTTGTATTCAGTTCATCAAAAAAGGCTTTTCCCAGCCTTAGAGGAATCATTTGAAATAAAAAGAGTATTTTTGGTAAGATATTCATTTTCACTGTTGCTATTCTCCCCAGCATTGAAAGTTGTACGTTTTCTCACTTTTCCAGATTTAATTTTATTTGTTTTAACAATCTTGCATAGTTGTCTTCTTTTATTGTTGCACATCTTGCTGTTAAATAAATTCCCAAGTATTTAACTTTTTTGACTATTTGAAGGTTTGGTTTTTTTGCTAGTTGTTTTTTTTTTGTTTTTCTGTTAAGTTTTTAGTTAACACTTTAGTCTTTTCTCTGTTTATTTTCAACCCTGCCACTTCTCCAAATTTTTCTATTTTCTCCATAACTTTAGTGCTTGTTTCCAATGGATCTTCCAATATGAAAACCAAATCATCTGCAAATGCTTGTAGTTTATATTTTTCATCTTTTATCTCCAGTCCTTTAATTTCTATATTTTGTCTAATGTTTCTATTCAGTACTTCCAATGTTAGTATAAATAGTAATGGAGATAGTGGGCATCCCTGTCTTGTGCCCTTTTTAATATTGAAGTTTTCTGTAAGATCTCCATTTACAATTATTTGGCTGTTTGTTTACAATAAATTGTTTTGATTACATTTATAAAGTTTTTTTTTCCAAAGTCCATTTCTGCAAATTGCTGGAACATAAATTGTCAGTTTACATTGTCAAACGCTTTCTGAGCATCAAGGAATATTAAAGCCATCTGTTTCCCTGAATGAATTTCATAGTACTCTAACACATCAAGAATCATTCTTAAATTATTTTTTATCTGTCTTTTAGGTAGGAAACCGGTGGTGACAGCCGCGCCGATGGCAGCTTCTTTCCAGCTGCCCGCCTGGGAATGTGTCAAAGCCTGAAGAAACAGCGATCATCGGCTGTTTCTCGGCTTGGAGCCTCGTTCCCCGGGCGAAGGGGGAGGGGTGAGTTTTTCCCAGATAGAGGTAGAGTTCCCTGTCTCCTCCATATTCTTTTTTTTAGAGGATGAGGGGTGAGAACTCCCTCGGAGTCTGGGTTTTATCTCCGCACCCCAGGACGTCTTTGTTCCTTTTTTAGGAACAAAGCCAGACGCTGCTTCCACATCTGCTGCTTAAAGAGATCTGTGATTAAAATCAAGAGCAGACAGAGCTGACCGGGAGAACCAGAATTGTGAGAATTTGGGACTTTAACTCAGGAGAT
>NW_015387610.1:84837-86625 GCF_001527695.2 Protobothrops mucrosquamatus
TACCCTGTAATCAGCTCTGGGAAGTGGGGGTGGGAGGGGAGGGTGGGGAGGGAGGGGGGACATATATTGTAAAAAAAATTTTTTTTAAAAAAAGAATCATTCTTAAATTATTTTTTATCTGTCTTTTAGGTAGGAAACCATTTTGGTCTATATGTATAAATTCGATCAAAAATTTCTTTAGTCTTTCTGCCATTATTGAGGCGAAGATTTTATAATCTACATTTAATAGTGATATTGGTCTATAATTTTTTGTTTGCGTTAAATCAGAGTCTTCTTTGGGTATTAAAGTAATGTTGGCTTCAGTCCATGTATTTGGTATTTTAGCCTCCAGGAGTATTTCATTACACAGTTCTTTCAGGATCGGACTTAATACATCTTGTAATGATTTATAAAACTCTGCAGGTACTCCATCTGGGCCAGGAGTCTTATCCTTTTTTGCTTTTTTATAGCCTCTATAATCTCCATCATTGATAATTTTCCATTTAATATGTTTTGAATATTCTCTGGAATTTTTGGTAAGTCTGCTTTTTTTAAATACTGCTGTATTTTTTCTTTTGGAATTTCCTCTGCCTTATAAAGTATCTCATAATAATCTTTAATAATTTTTTTAATTGTATCATTTTGAAACTGTAATTCACCTTTTGAATCTTGCAGCTTGTTTATCAATTTTTTCTCTTTTTCTTTTTTCAGTCTATATGCTAACCATCTCCCCAGCTTGTTGGCATTTTCAAAAAAGTTCTGTTTAGCCCTTTGAATCTGTTCAGCCATTATTTCCATCTCGGCTAAATTTAATTTATGTTTTATTATCTCCATTTGTTTCTTAAGTATTTTCTTTTGTGGATCTATTTGTAATTCTGATTCCAACTTTCTGAATTCTTCCTTCAACTTTAACTGTTGTTGTTTCTTTTCTTTATTCTTTTTAGCAGTATAGGTTATAGCCAACCCTCTGAAATATGCTTTAGCCGTATCCCACACATTTTGAAGCGATATTTCTTCTTTTTTATTTTGAAGAAAAAATACATTTCCTTTGTCGCTAGTTGTAAAAATTCTTTTTCTTTCAATATAGATTTATTCAAGGACCATCTTTTTTTTTTCTTAGTTCCTCTCCAAGTCATCTTTATTGGGTTATGATCTGCCCAAAATTAGTTTCTATCTCAATTTCTTGTATCATCATATTAAGTTCCAAAGATGTCCATATCATATCAATTCTAGACCATGATTTATGTCTATTTGAGTAAAATGTATATTGTAATTTCTTTGGATTTTTTTCTCTCCATATATCTTGGATACAGAGTTCTTCTGTCATTTTTAAAAATGCTTTAGGTAATATATTTCCTCCTTTTCTCCCTTGTTTGGCGCTTTTGTAGTCCAAAGTTCCATCTGTTATTGCATTAAAGTCTCCCATTATACAAAGATTTTGATAGTTTAAATCTAATATTTTTTATATCGTTTTTGGTAAAATTGTTCGTTTTTATCATTTGCTGCATATATTGCTACCATCAGTATCTGTTTTTGATCCATCATTATTTCCACCATTAATATTCTTCCCTCTTCATCCGCATAGATTTGTTTGGAGTTCATCGTTTCTATAATGTATAGAGCTATTCCTCTTTTCTTTTGAAGTGCTAATGCAAAGTGAAGTTTACCAATTTTCGGTTGTTCTAACAACTTATAATGTTGTCTTTTAATGTGTGTTTCTTGAAGACAAATTATATCCATTTTTAATTTTTGTAATCGTGTAAAGATTTTTCTCCTTTTTGAAGGAGAATTTAGTCCATTTATATTCAT